>NW_022280153.1:685557-698146 GCF_004355925.1 Anarrhichthys ocellatus | reverse complement strand
GTAAATGCTACATTTGTATCAGCTTCTTGAGACGAATATTTGATGTCTACTGCAGCACTGAAGGGTGAAAAGCCAACTAAATAGTTTAGAACAATCAGTCACAGGAGCAATATTTAAACCCGAGAAATATAGCCCCTTGCCTCTAAAGGCTTATCCATCGTCAGAGCGATAGCCGATGGGTTCTGAGATTGAGCTTTAGGCAGTAAACCTACTTGGTTAGGTTTAGGAAAAGATCATGGCTTTGTATCAAATAAATCTGCTTGTTACTTAACAGTCACGTTCGCAAGTTAAGTATGTTAGGTATCGGAGTTCGGCCTCATCCTCTTGTATTGGTGATCACCAAGGTGATTTGATGCCAACAGCCTTTTCAACCTACTGGTGGGTGAAGCAGGTCTCCTCTAACCCATTTCCATGAGGCTGGTATATCCCATCACACACTAGCACTTGTAGACTCTATTGACGAGAGCCACCGTGGCCTTACTTCTGTGACACTCTTGTCAGAAGTGCTTCGAGAGGGGGCCTGTGAGTGACTGTAATTTGGTTTGAAGAAGGTGACAGCGGGGGCCATCTTGACAAAATGAGTCCACAGCCATAAGTGGGGGGCTTTGTTCTGTCTGGAGTGGCGAGGTCAAAGGTTATTAGAGCGTTGAGGGAGAGGGGTTGAGATGACCATGGAGGGGGGGGGTTAACGCACTAAGTCGCAGCAAGTCTTTCATAGGTGCCACTTTACTTGAATCAAAAGGTAAGTAAAGTAAGCAAACTCAAGAGGAGAAGAGGGGATTTCACTGTGATGAATCGCTACGGAGAAAAGGCAGCCTGTTTTCGGCAGGGGGCAACATAAAGCTGCTCCTGACTGAGGCTTCAAAACCTTTAGACCGGTTACAAGGGGTCAGACGAAGAACAGATGGCCCATTGCGTTATTAATTTACTTTCGTGTATCTGTTGTTTCTCAGAGAGTGGAAAATCCTGTCCTCTTCTTCCCTCCTTCCTGTCAACAACAGTCAGCCACTGGACCATACTGTTAGGCTAGATCTGCTCTCTATCATTCTCTGTTTATCTCTGCTGTCTCCTCTCCATATCAATGCTCCACATTCTCTCATTAAAGCTCACACCGCTCTGCATTCTCTCAGTCCTTCTAAAAGTGTTTCCCCTTCATTTTTTATTCTCACTCTTTTTTCTTTTTGTCCTCCTGATGACTCATTCTGGCGACGGCTCAGCCCTCCTTTTTTCTCTTCAGCTGCCATTTTTCTTTACTCTTCGTTACTTTCCCTCACTTCTTTCATTTCTTTTCATTTCTGTCTCTTGGCCTCGGATCCAAGATTATGTCATATAACTGTGATTGGAGAGGTTGGCAGGATGCCACATGAGATCTTATCCGTCACTGAGACACCAGTCTAATTCATGACTTTAATTCCTCACTCTACTCTCATTTCTCCTACCAAACAACAAGAACAAAAGTTCATGTTCTTATCTTAATTGGGACACATCCAAGTGGTGTTTTAAGTACGTTTATTTAAGTAAGTTTATTGAAGACAAATGATGTCGGCACATAGTCGTTATGTGTGACCACAGAGGATCAGTAAAGACAAGAAAAAGACACCACACTGGCGAATCATTCCTGTTCAGAGCCCACAGGTGTGTGCGTGTTTTAATGATGCTGCTGCTGCTGTGGTTTTGGTTTCTACATTGTGGAGGACACATTTTAAAAGGTGGGATCTGGGGTCCTCCCCCATAACATATTGAGCATCGAACACTTGCATTTCTTGCACTCTGGTGATTTTCTCTGCACCAATTTATGATGGAAATGTCTTTATTTATGTAAAAACACTAAATTCAGGCGGATGGAATGGAACATAAGGCAGTAAGGCTCTTATTGCTCAATATTCAATTGCTCTCTCCGGCGCTTAAATATTTATTCTCCTGTAGATCACCTTTTTTCATTTAATGTCATCTCTGTCATAACACATTTAGAAATGATTTTCTTTTCTGTCCCCTTATTGTCTTTTGTTTGGGCAAGTAACTTTTTAAAATGTACACCTCGCACTTATTCACGTCAATGTGAGAGGGACACAGAGACAGTGACACAGAGCTGCTGGTTAGACCAATGACGCCCAGTCCAAACTTTTCACAAGTGCAAAAAAACTGAAGCACAACGATCAGTTCTTGCGTCCTCCGTGTCTTGCAGTGAGTACGCTATCCGCACAAGACTCGAGCCTTCAGATAGCCCCCTCCCTCTCAGCCAATCAAATGCTAGCATGCTAGTTCATCTTGGAGACGCAGCTTCTGGGAGGGCACATCCGAGTGATCTAATACGACTTCACTCCAAAGATGATGGGAACGAGTTAGCGTGATAATTGGTCAACAATTCTGTTCTCCCAAAATATGTCCCCACCAGTGGCGGGCCGTGCGTTTTCTACCTGGGCCTTCTGTGCTGTCCTACTACACTTGAACCAGCTCCTAATAATCTCATTATGATGCGCAAGCTACAGTTATTTGTTAGGGGTGTAACAATACACATTCGTATTAAACCGTTCGGTACGAGGCTTACGAACCAAAAACACGTTTGAATAATACTAGTGCATTTGGAAAATGCAAAAGCTTAAATTGTGGAAATATGTTTTCGGTGGACTGCGCTCACGTAGGAGACAACGGGCTGTGTGACCCTTTGAACCAGGAACAATAACAAAAAACAGCTGAAGCACCGCACGTGTCTTCAGCGAGGCTAAGCTAAACTAGCTTAGCGGGGAAACTACAGCAGCTACTGATTCAAACAGGGCTAAAGCAATCGCCACACAATCCCCATTTCATCCTCATCATTCTTGCTTTGTAAAAGAAAACAAAAGCGCAAACAGAGAATCAAATGTCCGAACCTAACCCCGCGATGACGGGATGCTTCGTCATTAACGGACAAGTCAGAATCAATGTAATTAACACAAACTCACAAGAACCAGTCATGTATTTATATGACAACAAAGCAACAAATCAATCCAGCAACACTGCAGCGCTAGAGCGCGAGCCATTCATATTATTCATAAAAACGACATGATAGACAAATGAACACAGTAGTAACGCTACTGCAGATGTAAAAAAAACAAAAGCAGTTCACTTACCAAAGCTGCCTTCACTCAAAGACAAAGTCCATCCTCCTTTCTTTGTTAACAAAGTCAGTAACTCCTAAATCCATTTCTCCTCCTTCAGCCATTGAGTGTTAAAAAACAAAGCTAGGTAAAAAAAAAAAAGAAAGAATCTACACCAAGCAAAATGTCATAACTTACATATGTTTCAACCTGAACTCTTACTAAACACTAAGATCTGCTAGCTAGCCTTCTGTTTGACAAAAGTCACGCTGGCCCACTGACCAATCACGGCGCACGTTAATGCAGACGTACTTAGGCTACCTGGGTAGCAGTGGCACGTCAAAGAATACGCCCACCATGTCAAACTAAAGATCTGATTGGTTGAAGACTATGACAATCAACAATACCGTCCCCATGTACTTTAATCTGCAAAGTCTACCTAGAGGACATCGGGCCTCTCTCCTTACATAGAGAAATAGGGGCTGAATCTGATTGGATAAAAGCTCTACTTATAACAAGTTGTGCTGGAAGCAGAGCAACAGAGGAAGACAGGAGCTGTGCAATGAGAAAATAAGCTAATGGGAAAGAAATTATAATACATGTAGTGTATTTGTGAAAATGTATTTAATTATAGCTATAACTTTGTGATTCTGTTTAGGCCAGCAGAGAAGGCTTAGCTGGTGCTGACGGCCCACCACTGGTCCCCACCCTATGTATATGGATACCTACACCCTCATGTTGTTGGATCAAACCAGCAAATCTGCCCAAGCAGTTTGGACTGACACATACAGTGTGTTAAAATGGATGAAGATAACTGTACATTACTACAAGACTGCAGCCTCAGGTGTAAATGTGCTCCATGTCCACCTGACACACTGTGTTTGCTTATACGTTCTCATTTGAATGCAAGACATATGCCAGATGGAACGGCTGCTCCGGTCTGGCAGCTGGCAGAGTGGAGGCGACACACAGTGGGCAGGCGTGTCTACTCTCCACTACCGGACCTCCTGTTGTGCTCCTGGCCGTCGTCCGTACTGAGTCCGACAGGCTGAAATTGGTGTGCGAGTACGAGACACCAGCTGTGACTACTCCAATTGTCCCTCTGACACCGGCGCTGCCCAAACTGGTTTGCCTCCATGTTCATGTTGCTGCGCTGAAGCGGCAAAGCATCACAGCTACACACATATTACAGCGCGCCATCAACCCAGCACATTTTAAGATAAGATCAGCAACTAAAATGAAATGTCACCGTATGTTATGTATGTATCGACATCTTTATATTATAGTATTATATCTCATACACACTTGTGCTTTCCTTCCTTACTCGTCCCTGTTTTCAGCAGGTCGCCAGGTTCAAGCGATTGTTTCCGTTTCCTTCCTGCTTCGATAATTCACCGTGTCAACAAACAAAATTGATTGTGACGATAGGTGCAGATGAAATTAGTGTGACTGACACCCTGCTGAACCTGCAGCCATTTAGAAAATGAACCGGGGGGGGGGGGGGGATGCAACAATCAAACACGATAAATGAAGATGAAGAGGTGCAAGACGGACCCTGCAACTCTGAAATGCCTCCCGGGCAGATGCTGGTGTGGGAACCACACCCACTGAGCTCACAAAGCCCGATCAGATCTCTCTGCACTGAACACCTGCGGGCGCTCTTAAGGTTTGTGGTGGTTAAACTGACAGCATTTAACATTTTAAAGACAGTATTTCCACTGTATGTCTCTCATACTCTCAATCCACACCGGAGGGAGGAATAAATTCCTCTCACCTCTGGGGTCGGTGCACCAGAGAACAAAATCCGGAGTAAAGGAAGCACAATTTCCTGCCAATTTCTACTCAGTCTGCCAATACATATCGGGTTTCACTTGACAAGTGTTGTTGGCGATCTGGTTTTAAACAAACATCTTGATTCAGGGCCACAAACCAAGAACTGTGTTCCCTAATTGAGAGGACAAGACACTCCTGATCAGAGTCACATTAGAAGATCGATATTAATTTTCATGAGATCTATTTAGCCTAGATTAGCACAAAGACTGGAACACAAAAGTAAATGGCTAACCTTGCCTGGACGGGAGTGAGAGGAGATTGGTCATGAAACAGTCAACAGTTTTTATCTTAAAATCTCTGCTGGTACACGAGAGGAAAATGGAGAGGAAGCTGGAGTGGTGTAAGCTGTGATCCATTCCAATCCAAACTGGCCGGTGGCCGGTTTTTACACACGCCCCTCGAAAGTTAAACTGAGACTCGCTTTTGGCCACTTTTATTGTGAACGTCATGCATTTCAATCAGGAGAGACAAATGAATGATTAGTGGTTAACATTTATTATGACAGATGCTGCGTTAATGAGTTACACAGAAATTCTTTGGCCCTTGAACTCGACATAGATTTGTGTCGATACACACTGGACAGCCTCCAACCTCATGCCGTTTCTTTTAACTGTACTGCATCCCTCTCTGATGTACATATACTGCCCTGTGGATACTTACATCACATACCTTTTTCTCACACACGCCTCTATTCATCTCCATCTCACGCTCACAGCATACAGCAGTGTTACGATGTTCTCTGCAATGCAAAACTGGCCTGCAGCGTGGACCGAACTCTGCCCCCGAAAACGCTGCTTGTGATATTCTAGATCACAAAGCCAAGTGTGTGTGTGTGGCGGAGGTGCCAAATATATTTTCACTTCCCTCCCTGTGTTAGTGGGGGGAAGTCTCCTGCCGCGTGTGTTTGTGTGTCGGGACCCGGTGCGGACGTCCGCTGTGTATTTGAATCAGTCACCGCACACTGACTCCCAACGCAGCTGAAAATCCCTTCTCACAGCCCAGCGACGAAAACAGCCAATTCTGAGACGGCTGCCGTCTCTGCCTTTTTATTTTAGAGCCCCCCCTAATAAAATAAGGATGAGAGATGGAAATCATTCTTAGGTAAAGATAGCCACGCGGATTGAGTGCAATTCACCCAAAGTCTTTGTATCTGATTGTAACAGGTTGTATATGGACCCAAATGCAACACACAGGATTCCAGAGATCTTTGGCTTTTATTACTAACTTCAAATATAGCAGGCAGAGTTCAAACAGGGTCAGGATCAGAAGGCTGGTGGGTTTACCGGGAGTCAGGCAAGGCGGGTAAAACAGGGGCAGGCAGGGTTTCCAGATACGGCAGGCAGAGTTAATCAAGATCAGGATCAGAAGGCGGGTGGGTTTACCGGGAATCAGGCAAGGCGGGTAGAACAGGGGCAGGCAGGATCGGTAACAGGAGATCAGTCTGTGAGAGTGTGTTGGAGAGTCTGGCATAGAACCGAAGAACAATCTGGCAAATGTGTCTGGGAGGCAGGAGTCTATATAGGGGCTTGATTACTGATCAGAGGCAGGTGAGTGAACAGGTGAAGGGAGTTTAGACTAATGAGGAGGGAGTGACTGACAATAAGAGTGAGGAGGGTGTGGAGCTGAACTGTGACACTGATACTATTTATTTGATCACAAATGCATGTTTTTAATGAAACAATGGTGACATGACTTAAAACTAGGTTTGCCAAACGTTCACTTTAAAGAGGCCTCCCATTAAAACAGGACAGAATTGTCCCCACACACACAATGTAAGAATGACTGAAAAAGGCAGCATTACAGAAACGCTGTGGTAATGATTACTTTAGCCACCAAAAAAACAATCTCTTCTCAACAGGCCTGTTGTCTCAAATTGTGGCTTCAACATGTGGTTTGCCCTTCTCTGCTTTGCAATGACTTGTAAAGTTTGACTCACTCTGTGCTCGGGGTGACGGGTGCCACTCCTCACTGTATTCCGCTGATCACTAGATACATCGAAATAAGTGGTTATTTTCTGTAATACAAGCAATCTTTCTATTGATTGTTGGCACTGGTAGCCGTGGTTATGTATTTAGCGGTACGTTCCCACTCCCAACATGTCACAGCAGCTTAGTCAGTGACCCTAGACTTCAAACTGTGATGCTCTACGTACCCCTCTAGCGTCAGTTTTCCAATTGTCAATTTTCGATTGTTACACGCGTACACGCGTACACTGTCTTTACAAAGGAAACAACTTGGTTTAGCAGTCTCCTGGGTGAAAGTCCTTTGTTTTTATCCTTCGTCACCCGATTTCCTTCTTACTCCACGCCATAACTACGGCCATGTAGAGTGTCACGGTTTGACGCATAGGGCCAGTGACCAAGCTGCCGTATTTGACAACTTGGCACGGAGAATTTGCAGTGTAGTTGTGACAGGCATCACCAAAATTACCACATATTCTAAAAGACATTTAATCTAGTTATAAAAACATGTCTATTTTCTTACATGGTTTTGTACTACTGGATGGTTTCCCCCTGCTTCCAGTCTTGAGCTATGCTAAGCTAATCACTTCCGCGCTCCAGCGTCACACTTTTAATCCTGCAATAACTCTAACTCCTGGGGGGCAGCGGAAAACAAGCTGTAAACACACAACACTCACCCTTTTGAATGGTAAATGGACTGTACTTGTATAGCGGTTTTATAGTCTCCTGACCAATCAAAGCGCTTTAACACTACATGTCATCATTCACCATCATTCTACCATGCAAGGTGCTACCTGCCCATCACAACTATCTAACATTAAGTTGTTGTCGACATCTGGCAGTTATACTGCAACATTAGAATCATTTGATGAACGTATTCACTCTCATTTGCGTTCTGTTCCCAAAAATATTCATCATTCACCAGCTAGCTGCTAACTTTGTCTGTCTGCTGCTGGGTGCTTGGCACAGTGTATAAGCTCCAGTTGCCTGGAAACCGCACAAGACCAGCTGTTTTGTTCACCAATAAATATAGTTACAGCACTGAAACTCCCCCTAAAAAGAAATATGTACTGATTTACCAAACATGGTAATCAGTGAGCTTTACAATGCTGGTGGGCATTTTTTACTTTTTTTAAAGAGAGCCAAGCCAGCTGTTTTTCTATGTTTCTAGTCTTTGTGCGGCGCTAAGGTTAATCGCCTGCTGATAGCAGGGAAACTGGCAGGTAATAGAGATGAAACAGAAGAATGAAACGGGGCTTTTTCATCATGGGTCTACAAAAGACCAATGCCAGTCCTCGTAAATACTTCACACACACAGCCCGACTCCAACTAAACTCTCACACACACACATGCACACACACTCTCTTTCCCTCTGTGCGTCTCTGTCACTCTCTCTGACAGATGGGGACAGATGGACATGTGTGATGGCTGATAAAGAAAGGTAGTCTCACTCCCTCCCCTGAAGGAGCTCAATGAAGATTGATGGCACCACTTAACTAAACACACACACACTCTTAGATTAATAGTCAGGCTCTTGAGAACTCTATGGAGAGTGTGTGATTGCCAGAAGTCTGCAGAACACAGCAAACTTAAATTACCTTTGACTGGGACATTATTGGCTGTCGTCTGTCTGTCACCTCTGAAGCTCAAGGTAAAAGCTGTTGCGTCCTCATTGAGAATCAAACCCTGTGGGTTGAGCTTTTTATTGTAACAGAATATAAAATACAAATTTTAAAATTTAACTTCAATCAGCTTCATTCAACTTCCGGTCCATGCATGTCCTCGACATCAGCTGTCAATTTTAAACTTACGATCCTTTACATCCTAGTTTTAGACTTGATCAGGACATGATATGGATCGTAAGCCGGCCAATAATATCCTTGTATGATTCCGACGATATCCGTGAAAAGCTGTCTTTGTGTTGTCTACATTAAACAGTCTGTTATTTCTGTACTGAGGTGCAGGTGTATTCTCAGTTATTATGGCTGCCCTGGCTGATCCAATTTTTGTTTTAATTCCATTTTTGACTATTTTCTTTCCTTCATTTTACAACGTAGAGTGCACATTCTAGGCCTGCGCTGAAGTTAGTGAAGCAGTTCACATATGTTTTACAGCCAAATAGCTCGGCTTTAAGAGAATAAAAAGTGCTAATAATAAACTGTGCTTGAAACATGCAGTTTACGGTATTTGGTGGCATCTAGCGGTGAGATTGCAGACTGCGACCAACTGAAACTGCTGCCGTGTGCCAAGTGTGTAGGAGAACTTCGGTGGCTGATGTGAAAATAATGAAAAAATGAATAATTAAAATGATCTAGAGCCAGAGTTTGTTTGTCCGTCCTGGGCTATCTTAGAATCGCGGTGGCCAGCTCCGTGAAGAGGACCCGCCCTCTATGTGGATATAAAAGGCTCATTCTAAGGTCACGAAAACACAGCAATTCTTATTTGCAGGTGATTTGTAGTGTCCGACATTAATTTCTATAATATCCATAGAAATGATGTCAGTGTGGCAATGACAAGACTAGTCAAACAAAACAATGTTAGGTTAAGGAAACAATCACGCTTTGGGTTATGATAAGTACGTTTCTTGTGTAAATTCATAATATAGATCATATTATAAAGTTTGCATGGAACATAAATCCATAGGCTACCTGATTCTTACACAGCTGTGTGAGCAAATAAACCACGAGGTCAAAATCATAAATGCTATGACAATATCAGCCTCCAAATGCAGTCTCTTAAAGCTTTATTCCGACTTCCTGTAGACTTTTGTGTTGGCTTTTATATTCATACTCTCCCCTGTTGATTTCAAGTCAAAGTACTACAGCTTTAAGGTTTCTGGATGGCAATCGTTTGCCACTTCCGAGAGCCTAAGTTCAACTCGACCCAAAATTGTGTTTTCTTTTAGGTGGGATAGTCTAAAGCAGCAAAGACTCAACCTGAGATATCTGGATTTTCAACAAAAGAAAAAAAGGTTTCTTGTGACGCTATTCAATTTAATCAAAAACAATTACAGCCACGATAATCCACGAGCCCATCGTGTTGTGTGTTACAGCCAAAGACCGAGATATTTCTCCAGCAATTACAAAAAGGATACCTCAGGCTGGACTTTTGGGAAACTTGTTGGAAATGTAGCATCCTAAGGGAAGTTCAGCGACGTAGGGCGAACAGAATGCCTGGAGCAGGATGGACCACTGGGATCTCTGTGTCCTTTACAATAGAATTGTGAGGATATGACCTCTATAAACTGGAAGTTGTGTGGAATAAGTTTTGATTAATTACAGCCAGCAGCTTGGTGTGCACAAAAGCACAGATGTCCTGGTAGTTATCTCGGTAAAGACTGGTGCAGGGTGTGTTCGATTTCATCACTCTACCCAAATTGGATGAGCTGCTACAGATGGAAGTGACATACCTGAGCTGGTGCCTTTGAATGGTGATAAATGATGAATAAACAACAACAAAAAGGCAGAACCTCAAACTTTTGAAAAGTTGAGGGATTTTGGTAAGAATCAACCCTTAATTAATCCAGCCCAGTACAGGCTCAGATTTACTTATTTCAGTACGTTAATCACACAAAATATTTAAAATGTTGATGCATAAATGTGTTTAATGTGTACATGATTTATGTCAAAGAGAAACAGGAGGTACCAATTCACTATATCAGTCACTTTACCTGCTTTCATCACGTTTAAACACAGGGTTCTCTCCATCCTGATGGACTGTGTTTGAGTTTTTCTCAGATCAAACTTTTTATTAATTATCTATTAAAATGTAGTTATTGTCTCAGACCTGCAGAGCAGTAAATATGAAGCCTCCATTACTGATCTGTTTGGCCTCTTGCGGTCTGCAGAAACTAAATGCAAATACAACACTGTCACTTCTATCCATCACCTTTTCAGGTGTTGCTTATTGACACATCCAGCAGATATGGAGTCAACATTTGCATTCATATGGAGTTTTTCTGACGACCTAGCGAATCTAGGTTCAATATTTACTCCCTTTTTGCTCTGGTTTTGGTCTCTGCCACTCCTCAGGGGATTATCTGACTCTTGAGCTGCTAAATCACCAACTTTGATGTATCGCTGAAGAGGGGATGTTAGGTTGTGTGCAGTTGATTTATTAGCAGCTGCTTGCATCTGGAAACGAAGCGGATGAGAGCAGTGAGAGTGAACCCAAACAGTATAGCTGTATGTTGTAAAACCAAAGCAAAAATGCTCCGTATAGAGATGAGGGAAACTGCAGATTTGTGACAGTGTTCCAGGACAACATACATATATAACATGTAGTCAGTTGATGTAAAAAATGTATTACAGCTTTCACTTATAACAGAGGGTGCTGATTTGTCATCTGATGAGAAAAGACTATGATCCGAGGTTCATGAAACCTTTTCTAAGACAGCAAGTGTGACCAGTTTTAGTTGTCACAACCCAGCTCTAGACCATGACAAAGTAGGAGACAACATGATAATTTAGGTAAATCATTGAAGAAACATCAAAAGACATTGGGAATTGTACGTCAGTGGCCTAGTGTCAGTAGTATAGGTGGTGAGAATTGTACTAAAGCCAGCAAATAAGCAGAAGAGTGCCTGCAGGGAAAGAGAGAGAGTAATGGAGCCCTGATTGTATTGGCCAGAAACACCAGGCCCAGGTGTTACCAGGGCGCACTGATGGCCAAGCTGTCAGCCACACAGTGAGGTGAGGTGAAATATAAGAAACACTGCTGAACAGGCAACAGCAGGGGTCGCGAAGAATAAGACCCCGTGGTAGGAAAGCTATGACACAAGGTAAATGCTCAGCATATAGCAATAACTTTTACATTTGGCAGTTCTGAAAACTGCAGATACTCTGCACAAAATAGAGGGATGGGTGATGTGAGTTAAAGGCAGAGGGAATGACCTGAACCTGAACCAAAAGCAGCGCTATCACAACGAGGCATCTGTCCCAGTCCGCCGAGCCACCAGGCACCACTGCTCCGGCTCCTCTGAAATGACAGAATGAAGCCACAATGTGCATTTCATTAGTCCTCTCTGCCTTGTGTGTGTGTGTGTGTGTGTGTGTGTGTGTGTGTGTGTGTGTGAGCGTGAGCGAGAGCGAGAGCGAGAGCGAGAAAGATAGAGTGAGTCACAGGTTAAGTAATGAGGGACAACTGCTTTACAAAAGGCTACGGTGCACTACGCTGTGGGACCTGTCACTTTTTCTTTGAATTGATTTGAGGAGGTGAATCAGGACGATGAAAAGTTTGTTCTGTAGCATTCTGAGCAGGTGTGTGTGTGTGTGTGTGTGTGTCACACCAACCCTACAGCTTTGAAAAGTGTCCCCCCCTCTCCCAGACACAAGGAACAGACAAACAGGAAAAGAAAGAAATGAAATGCTGGAGGACAAGAGGAGTCAAGAGAAATAAAGACGGTCTTATGTCTTAGTGAGAGATAGAAAGACGGAGGCAAAAGAGATGGCGAATTTCAACAGCAGCCATAATATCAGCGGGATATCTAATTTGCCGTTAAGATAAAGACGGATGCCGCCTTGCTCCTGGTGGCGTTTTCCCCCGTTGCAACAGCCGGTGGCTGAATCAAATTAACATCTCCTCCAACCTGGTGTCCCCACAAGCACAAATCAAGGTGCTGAATTGCAAACAGGACCAGAGCAACAGAGCAAATCAATGCCGCCAGGCCCTCGTGTGTGTGTGTGTGTGTGTGTGTGTGTGTGTGTGTGTGTGTGTGTG
>NW_022280153.1:640638-685547 GCF_004355925.1 Anarrhichthys ocellatus | reverse complement strand
GTGTGTGTGTGTGTGTGTGTGTGTGTGTGTGTGTGTGTGTGTGTGTGGTCAAAAGCACTCTCCCCATTATTTTGTTTCCAAGAATGCTGCATATTCCAAATGAATGGCCAGAGACAGAGGTAGGGACAAGTACAAAGGGTAAGTGAGGTCCTGGATGAAATCGGCCTCACTAAAGGACAGCTAGCGCTCTTAATATTTATTCTGTCCAAACCCAGTCGGCAGAAGAAATGATGGCATTGTACGTTTCTGCCAACCACGGCATACGTTGTATGTGGACCGCTCTAAACCAATACGTTTCACATCAGCCTCGTATCACTCTTACAGAAACGCACAATGCCACGTGGTTAACGTTACGATGCTTAGGTACAGCCAACACAACTACTTGGTAAAGGTTAGATAGATCATGGTGTGTGTTGTGGCAATCTGGTTACACTAGTTATCATACAACATACCTTTCAATAACGGCCGTTTGATACACGACGTCACTTGCTCTGACCAAATGCAAAGAAAGTCCACATTTCACATATACTGTCTGTCCATATACACATACGCAGTGTGACAGTAGAGTTTACCCACGGAAATCAGGGACATCGAAGAGAAGAGAGTAGCCATGCAACATTTGACTGATGGTGATATGCAGTAGGTCAAATTCAATGTCAAACTGCTGCAAATATTGTTTTCATAATAAGGTGCAATGGCAATGGAGGAAATGGCGGTGAAGAGTTGTCACCGAGTACAGCATGTGGCTGCTGGTGGCTGTGGAAGTCGTCTCTGCCTTTGTTGTTGTGTGACACAGCAACAAACCCCTTTTTGAAGTCGCTGCCGTCAAGTCTGTGTCTGCGCTTCCTCTAATTGTTTGCTGCAGAAAGATGAAAGACGGGAGTAACAGGATTTTCTTCAGAGGCATTTTATGTAAATAAAGTGAATACAGGCCAACACATTGAATCGCTAAGGCTCACAGTAAAAAAAGGCCCTTTTTTTAAATCAAATGAAACGCGCTCCAGTCAGCTTTGTCCACCTCTGTTTTTAAAATATGCTGTATTTTGAATACATATTGATTGTGAACTGATCAATACAGCTGGTTGTGTATGAGTAACACGTAACCTGAGCTGATTCAAATGTGTTTCAAGTATTTTCAACATTACATTGCTTTTGGTATGTCTCCTTATAAACCAACCAAGTCCTAACATTAACAAATAATAATAATAATAATAAGCATTCCGCAACAATAATCAAGAAAGAAAGATTAATATCAGCAGAAACTTAATTCGGGGCACCCTCATACTAAATCAAGTATTAAGACATGCATCCCAGAGGCTCATAAAACAACACATGCAAGGCAAATAAATGCGTGAAAAGTTTGCTTCCCTTTTATTGTGAACCCACAGGAAAGACAGTGTCTACAACTTGTAAGCCAACACAGACAAGAAGAAGTCCTTAAAGTGCTCAAAAGACAAAAAGAGAAAAATAGAAATCCAAACGTCTGCAATTCTATCAAACTCCATCCAGCGATGAAGATTGTGAAATGTGAGCAACTAAATGGACCTTGAGTTGAGATTGTCAACTGCAAATATGGGCAGTTTTACAAGGAATTAAGAAACAAACAACTTTGTCTGGCATACAAGGTCACTTGTTGGCTTTTTTTCTCGATTGTGATGGAGATGGATCTGTTGACATGCATGCTCAGTGGCTGTTATGATATCATCCATATACCTTGAGGACTTCTCATCTGTGTTGGCTGAAGAAAACTGTCCTTTGTGCCAAGACAGTGACCCATTAATTCCAATATTAAGTATTATATCCATTATAACTTATATTGGAATTGCCAATGTAAATCATATCGGATATAACTCACTAAGAGCTTTTGCAAAGAAAGCATTTCTGGCTTCTGGTTTGCTCCCTGCGCATATGAATGGCATGAGAATAATTGAATGGTGTGGCTCTTAGGAACTTTTTGAATTTGTTGGACCTATATATCAAATCTGTTGACACCAAGAGTCATTTCAGTGTGTCTGTGATGTTCACACAAATGTATTCATTGTTTTTCAGCCATTTCTTTTGCCATGATTGTGCATGGTGGGAAAAGTCTTTTTGAGTAAGTGCGTGTCACGTGACCTGCAGTTGCGAATGTGGCCTCCGTCCTCTGATGAAGACCATGTGATCCAGTTGAAGTACCCAGATAAAGCAGGTACAGCAAGTGAACCTTGAGTCTGAATTATTTTGTCAAACTACTTTTTACAAGGTGGGGAATCAACTTTCATGCTGAACCTTTTTTTGGTTGCGGGGACTTTTATACTGAAAAAAAACAACCAATGTTGTTTTTTGTTGTTGAGTATAATAATAGCTGTAAATTTCCTCATGGAAATGGATAATGAAACAGTAAGTATTGTACATTTTCTATCCATAATAAAAGACTCACATCTGCCTGAGGTGGATAAGTGTTTTGTCTATAAATTACTCCATACAAACAGAAATGAATACATTTTCTGAGAGTTTCTCCAAAAAATCGGTCCAATTACAATGCCCATGTCAAACCTGCTCCCCTTCCAACTGCAAAAAACTCCACTTCATGACCCTTAGTTGGTGTATTAAAGTGTTACAAAGGGCATTTCATTGTTACGGCCTTTGGTATTTGGTACTTTGACATTTTGGCCAACCATAGCTGACATTTAAAAACAAATGACATAATACTAATCCAATCCTTTTTTCCCGCTCCGGCCTGCAGTATGGAGGCCTATCTATTCACTTCGACTATGGTGAAACACATTTACATAACTTGTTTTATTTTCGGTGGCATTTCAAGAGCTCGCCGAGAGTTCCCCTGACAGCTGGACGGAAACAGAACTAGTGACAGAGAGGGGACAGTCAGTGTGTTTCATTTTCAACCCTGCCTTGTTCATTTAGCACTAGGATGCCTTAGTCTTTCTTCCATCTCTGCTCTGTCACTGCCTGTCCCCACAGCTTCCATCAGCGCCGGGTTCATCACTGGGACTGGGCTGAAATGAGAATCGTATGAAAAATAAAGTTTCTCCTGACACGGACTCAAGACGGGGGCAAAACGGGGACACCAGACAGAAATATTAGTCATCAGAGGCAAATAAAAATATATATATAACTAGTTTTTTCAAGGATGAAGGAAAGAAAGTTTTTCTCTGACCGATGATGTGGCGTCTTTGAAATTTGAACTGGCTTTTAACATTTTGGGAGGGTCGAGAGGAAATTCAGGTATGTTAGGGAAAGATACAAAATTGACAACAGCCTGTCATGTGTGGCTATTATTCACGTTAGAACATAATCTTAAATAGAGGTTCTACTCGCCCTTGTTCATAGGTCAAAGGTCGACATCGGGACATGACACTGAAGCATAATGGGTGCTTGAACTGAGCTTTGTTTAGCCCCTTTAAACTCTGTATCGCGGATGAAGATGAGGGGGACAAACTGTCAGATATAACACACAGTGTGTAAGTGTGTGAAGATTCTCATAAACACATATACATGCACATGCACACTTTAGCACAAACTCTTTTTCACTTGTTTGTCACATAGAATGGCATGTAAAAGATACATTTTGAAGAGGTCACTGTAAAAACGAAAAGATAGAAAAAAACAAAGTATCAATAGATTTTTGAGCTTTCTCGACTTTTGACTTCTTTTTTATGTTCACCTAATTATGATATTCCCTTCAGACTAACAATGAAATTCCTCGCTTCAATGCTTTCCCATTTTCAACAAACACAGACATTCTTGTTGAATGAGCATACAATTCTTACTGGAGTAAAAAGTTTGCCTTTATAAATCAAGGGAAATTTTGATGTTGCTGTAATTGTATTTAGGTTTCTGCCAACTCGGATCGTCTTGTTCACCTAATTATGATATTCCTGTGAGGCTTACAATAAAATTCTTGCGTCGACGGGGGAGTCACACAGGGTGATAGGGGCAGGTGGGGCTACGGTCTTCCTGAAATCCACAACCATCTCCACTGTCTTTAGAGCATTGAGCTCTAGGTTGTTCAGCACCAGGTCACCAGATGGTTAATCTCCCACCTGTAGGCGGACTCATCCCCACCAGAGATGAGTCCAATGAGGATGGTGTCATCCGCAAACTTCAGCAGCTTGACGGACTGGTGACTGGAGGTGCAGCTGTTGGTGTACAGGGAGAAGAGCAGAGGGGAAAGAACACAGCCTTGGGGGGAACCGGTGCTGATGGTCCCGGAGGCTGAGACGTGTTTTCCCAGCTTCACGTGCTGCTTCCTGTCAGACAAGAAGTCTGCGATCCACTTGCAGGTGGAGTCGGGCACGTGCAGCTGGGAGAGTTTGTCATGCAGCAGAGACGGGATGATGGTGTTGAAAGCAGAGCTGAAGTCCACAAACAGGATCCTGGCGTAGGTTCCTGGGGAGTCCAGATGCTGGATGATGAAGTGAAGGGCCATGTTGGCTGCATCGCCTACAGACCTGTTGGCTCTGTAGGCGAACTGCAGGGGGTCCAGGAGTGGGTCAGTGAGGGGTTTTAAGTGAGACAAGACCAGGCGTTCAAAAGACTTCATAACTACAGAGGTCAGGGCGATGGGCCTGTAGTCAGTAAGTCCTGTGATCCTTGGTTATTTGGGGACGGGGATGATGGTGGAGGCCTTGAAGCAGGCTGGTACGTGGCATGTCTCCAAGTTCGCCGTCGCCAACTTGGGTTATGGCCGTCGCCATCTTGGCTTTTTTTCAACCAATGAACGGAAGTTACCATATTTGGAATGCGGAGGAGTGACGTAGTGACGCCGTATACGTCTCTGGTAGAGACCTGTCAATCATAGTAAGCCCGCCCTAGAGCATATCCTGCTTTATGGTCTATTTGACTCTAAATTGACCATAATTCGATAAATGAACATCATGCTGTATTGAAGAAGACTTGAAACTAGTGAACAAGACCATAAACTCATGTTCACAATGTTTATCGAGGTAATAAATCAAGTGAGAAGTAGAGTCATTTTCTCATAGACTTCTATACAATCAGACTTATTTTAGCAACCAGAGGAGTCGCCCCCTGCTGGTCAGTAGAGAGAATGCAGGTTTTAAGACACTTCCGCATTGGCTTCACTCGGCAGAACTGGAGGTTGTTGCCTGTGTGTGACTCAACAAAATGTACCAGATTAATAAAAATTTCAATGTCTGACCAGCTTACTACAGATTTTAGTGAGTGAGTCAGCATTTTGTAGAGGTTAAGCAACAAAACAAACAGCTGATCTAAAATAGAGGGACTGCATCTTATAAAACTGTGTTGAATGAAGGTTGCCAGAATGTTTCCTCTTTTTATTTTTGAATTAAAAGTCCACCCACGTCTGGCAAGAGTGTTGCATCCCTTTTGATCAGATAATGGTTGCGCAAACAGCTGACCAGGCTCTTTTCTTCTATCCTTTGGCATCCTGACACACACACATATAGAAGTGAATGTAGACCAGCTCTGGATCTGCTTTCAGCAGGTATCCTTATCAAATGAATGCATCATTGTAGCCCTGTGAACTGTGCCATGCAGACAAGTGTTTGATATCAACGGAGACTTTTCACTTTATTTGCCTCTCTGTGCGTCGCCCTCACAGACTAACGCGCACAATCATGACCCGAAAACATTTCTAAAGACTTTGATTCTTTCTTAAAGAAGGTTTTCAAAGAGCTTCTCTTTGAATGTCTGTTGTCTGGGGGAGAAAGCTCTTGAAGTTTGGAAATCACAACCAAGGAACTTGAAAACCACTGCTTAGTGTTGACACAGACACACACAGACTGACATAGCCCACATATCCATCCCACACAATTATTCCTTCTCAGATAAGACGTGATCTTGGTTCACAAACAGATGTTCTGTCAGAGATTCAAACTGCATTTAGTTTGCCTCAGACATGTATCAATCATCAACCCACCAGTAGTCGTCGAGAGAGAGCGCTGTGATGTAAGTATGGATGAGCCTTTGAAGTCAGTTTCTACTGTCCATCTTTTTCCATCCCACAGGATAAAACTGAGTCTAATTTTCAATGTGAGTATATATATATATATATATATATTATTTTTTTGCAAGACTGAAATGAGTTGCAAAAATGCTTTAAACTTTCAATGACATATTCACGGGATGGGTTAGTGCAGTGTTTTACATTAAAAAGATCCGGCAGCACACCAACAACCGAAAAAGTTACAAAATGACACATTATAGCATAATACAGCATATATGCTGATAATTTAATGACAAGTCTCTCAATCTGTTGATCCTTAATCAATGTGAACCCTGGGCCTGTATAGATGAATAATAAGCTGGTATCCTGGCAGAAACTGAAGAAAGGCACACACAAAGCTCTTCCTCAACAGCTCTCAGTCTCTCTCTGTTTTTAGTTTCGTTGTCCAGGGCCCAGTTCAGAGTCTGCATTTTTACTTTTCAAATCTTTCTTCCTTCACTTCTTCACTCTGAATTATGTAACATAGTCACGCGACAGGTCGGCAGGAATCTCATTGTATCACCAAAGAGTTTACATGAGTCCTAAAAGAAGACACAATTAAATCTTGACATAAAAAAAATAAAAATAAAAATAAAAATTCAACCGAAGGATCATAAAAGACATAAATAAGAGAATGTTGTGCCAGCTAACAAATCCAGAATTTTGAAACAAAACAAGATTGTTTCCACACATCATTCACATTCCTTTAGAAGCTGACAGCTCCAATGAGTAGGAGGGTGGACTGGGAAGATCTAAACATGCCGTATTTGTGTGTGTGAGTTTTCTATGTTTCAGAGAAGAAGAAAAAGCGTGTGTGTGTGTTTGCGTTTGCAAATCTCCCTTAAGACTCTCTCGGCTTTATTAGGGCCAAGTGATTATGCCATAAAAATCACGTAATTAAACCCCAAAACACACACGCACGGGGGACCTGGGGATTGCAAGTGTGTGTTTGAGGGGGGGGGGGAACAGGAGTTAGGAACAGAAGAAGAGTGTGTTTATGTGTGTGCGTGTCCCCTGTGTGCTAGTTATGGCTGCCTTCCAGTGGCAGGCACTCTCATTTGTTCCTGAGGGGATCGAACACACACATGTACACACATTTTTCTGTCTTAAACCAGCAGGACAATGGAGCCGGAGCTTCCAGCTCCATCAAACACATGGTCTACACAGGGAGCCAAGGAGGGATTGAAGTCTTGTTTATTGAAGCCCGTGGAAAGCGAGGATCTATTGTTAGACAGCCAGGTATTCTTTCATTCTCATCCATCCATCCTTCAGCCGCCACACACACTCGGCTAAAGAGGATATTCCACTCTCAGCCCATCTGGGTGGTGTCTTTGAGACAATGCGCTATTGTGTTACTTTTCAAATATATTAAAGTCCTGCAAAGATCCGAATGGATGCCGTTTGAAAACCAGCCTACAGGAAGTGATACATTGCATGTGTTCTAGTTATTTCCTTTGGAGTAAACAGAAGATTATATTGAAGGAAATAGCCTTGATGGAAAGTATTTGACTTTTCAAAATGTAAATTATAGTAAATCTTTGACAAATGTACACAGTTGAGTAATCTCACCAGACCAGTTGGTCCCCTCTAATCCTGACTGGAGCTCTGTCCAACAACTGGGTGTTTTGGGATACTTTGATTTAGTACTTTGTGAATAAAAATTAAAAAAAGTAGTACTTGTGAAAGGCTGAACGGGAAATTGATAGAGGTGGGGATGATCATGAACTCACTGTCCAGTCATAGCAGGACAACATAGGACTTCATAGAGGATAACAAAGAACACTTGGTCATCCGCAGTGACGCTAAATGACGAGGATTCGTAAGTGTCCTTGATCTGAGGTTACTGCTCACTACAGAGTGATGCAAGGATGACGTATTTCTGTGGGCATCGCACTGGTCAAAAAAACCAACAAACACTCGGCTATAAAAACTACACCACGGTCGTATGAGGGCGAGTATACACAAACTCTGTAGCCTCATTTAGCCACTTTGCAATTACCTTTTTTAAGACGGGAAAAAGCTTCAAAAATTCACGAGAACGGTATTTAATGACATTTTCTGTCGAAGAACAAAACTTTAAAATGTCTTTGGCTTGTGTTAACCACAGACCTAACTAAAAAGACATTCAAAAAACACATTGAGGGGGAACTGGATATGCAAAGATGCTGACTCATTTCTGGTTTGTAGAACTCCTGCAGCACCCTATAGGTTGATATATAAGTTTGAGGATCCGATGGAGTTACGAGATTGAGTCAGAAACTCTTATTGGTTAAATATTTGTAAGAAATCCTTTGACAGAGGGGCAGGGTGACCAATAGAATTGATTTCTGAAAACAAAATTGATAAAATGTGTATATGCGAGTGTTATGGCCATAACTTCTGGACACAGGGAGAAATTGCCCCCCCCCTTGCAGCCATGCTTCTCAATCGCCTCCAAAACACAACAGCAGATTAAAGTAAAAATCAAATGGATTTATTATCCAAGAAGCATAAAAACAGATACAGACAGTTACAAACCGAATCACACAATTATTAACAAAACAAACCTATATATAAAATGAAAGGTGAGGTCCAATCCGAGCCACCCAGGAGGCTGGTCTGCCTCCTCGGTGGCCAGCAGAAGATCTGAAATCCCCCAGAGTTACATTCCTCAGCTCATTGATTGGCTGATGTCCAAGAAGCCCCACCTGGTTCTATGCCCCATTGTCTTGATGTTAACACCTCAGCCAGCCACTTTCACACAACCCCCGCTCCAGCAAACCCACTCTCACAGACACTTAATGCATGAAATGACCAGACTCCTACAAGTAAATATACTGTATCACATTATATCCATAATTAGGAGTGCTTTAAAACTTAAATTCCTCACACGAGGTTTCCACTCTGACTAAGTGAAAAGCATAGTTTATGTTGTAGTTCAAATTAAATTATAGTGTTTTATTAGTAGACGGCATAACTCTACATCACATTATGCAAAAACAAAAAGTGAGAGAGGCAAATGATTGTAATTCTTTAATGAATGAACACTATTACTAAAAACTATTATTAATAGTATGCTGACATCAGTTTTATGTTCTGAAGCTCTATGTCAGCATATAAAAAATATACACCAAAAAATTATATTTAGTGAGTTTATTCTCCGTTTTACACCCTTGTTTCCTTGTCAAAATCAGTCCTCTTCAAACATAAGTGTCTTCAAATTCACATATCTGGTCACTTTTCCAGATTTACAGCCACAATTTTGTCTGACATTGTCAGATCAACATGAAAATTGTTGGGCTTGTGCCCCCTAGACGCTGGATGTGCCAACACATTATCCCCATGCACGCACACAGCCAAAATGGCAGCCAGTAAAAGCCTTTTTCCACTGAGGGTGAATTAGGCTGAATACTGCGGCGCCTGCAGCAGCCTGTGACAGAGGCTTTTAGTGGGTGTTTATAAATGCTGTCAAACACCCCAGGAAAGGAGAGGAGGAGAGGACAAGGAAAGGAGGCTGTAAAAAAGAAAGCAGACAGAAGGAAGGAAGAGAGAGCATGATGGAGGCAGGGTAGGGAACAAATGGGGGGAACAAGAAAGTTAAGAGGGTACTGAGAGATGAGAAGAGAGGACAAGAAACGGTGAAACTTCTGGAGGATAATGACAGGAGAGGAAGGAGGCATTGAGGGAAGATTACAGAAGCAAGAGGTAGGAGTTGATCAGAGGCGAGGGGAGGGCGAAGCGGGCCCTTTGACAAAAAGTAGAGATGTGATAAGTAACTTTTAGTATTTTCCTCCTGCATTCAGGAGCTTGCCGATACCACCATGGAAAACATTTCCATGAAGAGGCTCAATTGTGGGCGAGGGAGGATTCTTTTGAGGATCAAAAGTCCAGTTCCTATTCAGCAGGGACAAGGCTTGGTGGGGCATAAAATTCTCCTGCATGGACCATTAGTAGAAAAGATTAAATGACATTCGTCTCTCTTTACACTTGTGTTTGTGTTTCAAGATGGTCAAAGGGGAGCTGTCTGATGTATAAAGGGTCAGTTCACCTGAATTTCAAAAGGACTTTCTATTTTCTTTCCACCGGTAGCGTCAGGCTACTCACTTCCATTTCTCACATATTGGGGAGGAAGCAGAAACTCTCTAAGAAAGATAGCAAAAGCTGGGAAGCCAATATGTGCTCTCTGGCAGAGTGTTAGATAAGGAGGTCAATATAGCTTTCATGTCTGTGGGTTAGGTATGGACCCGGATGCTTTAGGGGGAATTGCGCGCCATAAAGGTTTCTTACAAACAGCAGTTTTTCCCCCAGCACGTTAGCCATGAAATAATTAGTCTGTTACTCCCTGTAAAACAAACAAAAAATTCATTTTTACATTTTTGTGGTAATGGATTAAACACAATATATTTTATACATGTTCATTTTGTGAGTTTTAGATGTTATATGTTATATTCCGTTATATGTAATCATGTAATTTTTTGGAGTAAATTGTACTTCTCAAAGTAGTTTTAATGCAGCATACTCTTTACTCTTACTTGAGTCGATTTTTAGAGAAAAATCCAAATTTTTACTTTGTTATATTTCTATGCATCTCGCTACTTTTATTTATTTACCGTTTTATGATCAAGATCTGTTAAGAGGCCAGCTGGTCCCCTTCAGCGCTAACACATCGTAGTGGAGGTCTGGCTATGCAGACGAGCTGATCTCAGGTCTGCTGGTGCTCTGTCATCCTAACCCAGCCTCTCTGTTTAAAGCAGCGCGGCTGAAGCCTCAACCAGAGAGGAGGAAAAACAGGCTGTGTATGTTTACTTCTTTACCTTTACCTGAAGAAGAACATCTCTGGTTACATTCATTTTATTTGCAAAGTGACAAAACTTTTACATGAGTACATTTGTTGGCTACTCTACCAACCAATGCTATTACACTAAAACACAAATATTGGACTAGGACTAGGACGGTAGCGAGTAGTTGGACGCTTCAAAGGTTCATTCATAATGTTGACATTCAAATTCTAGTTCAACATTGAAATGCTGAACAGCTTCTTTTCTTTTTGCGTGCATATTCATTGTTGAAACTCAGTATTTCTGCACATCTGCACATGAAGATCAGGCTACACCAATATTGTGAGCATTAAACTGATAGATGGAATCATTTCCAAAATTCACGACAGGTTTTTATTCAACAAAATGGTCTGCTTTAAAATAGTCACAGGGTTTAAGTGGTACTGACAAACAGCTTGGGGCAGAAAGGCTCTCCTGGGGAAGGAAAAGTATCACCGGACAAAGTCTGATCACAGTGTTGTGACATGGAAGCTGATGCTAAGCGTTTATATCTGCTTGTTCTTTACTGACAGTAGTAGTGTTTCCCCCGTGTAACACTGTATCAGCACAATCCCACTTGTGAAGAGCCAGTGTGTGTATTTATGTGCGTGCGTATGTGTGGTTGACTACAGTCAATTAAATTCTAAGCCTGTCCTCAAACAGGGGCAACAAGATAAGAAGTACTGTTAAAACTGTGTGTGTGTGTGTGTGTGTGTGTGTGTACAGCTATCTTTGTGAGGACAACTTTGAGTTTCAGACTTTTAGAGTGAGGACATTGTTTTGAAAGTGAGGCCATTTTGGTTCCCCACTATGGGACAGTACTTCAAAGGCTCCATTTGAGGGTTCAGACTTGGAGTTAGGGTTCGGGTTAGAATTAGGTTTAGTTTTAATAACTCCAGCTAAAGACGTGTGGGAGGGGGATGGATGGCCCAAACAAATACAGGACTCTCGACTAAGGGACCGGTGTTTGTGTCCCGTGTGAAACTAAAGGTAAAAATTGATGAGAGTCTTTAGTCAGTCAAGTGAAAGTCCACCATGCTCTTTCCCTTATAACCTGTTAGCTAAAACCAACTTCCTGTGAGGACCGAAGTTTATTTTGAAAGGACGCTATGCATGTAACTCGTGTACTGACATGCCGTCACTGACGTCGATCTCTAATGCCGAAGGGCATTGACCAAGCGGAGGTATTTGACAAGTTGGTAGCGAGAATGTGTCGTAAGGGTTAGGGTCAGGCATTTAGTTGTGATGGTGAAGGTTAGGATAAGGGGCTAGGGAATGCATTATGTCAATGAGTGTCCTGGCAAAGACACAAGTGCATGGTTGTTTGTGTGTGTGTGTGTGTGAGTCAGGGGACTATTTGGCCAACGAGAGTAGATGCAGTTTTATGAGGCCGACAGACAAAGTGCTGTGTCAAGACAAACTTTGATTTGTGTTCAATGCACACACCCTCTATTCTCACTCTACCGTTATGCTTCACTCTTCACTCTCTCGGGCTCACTCCATCCCTCATCTCTTGCTTGTTCTGTCTCTTGTAAAACAAATGGATCGCTGTTCAACCTATTGGGGATGAACTCCTCCCTTTCTCCCTCCCATCTCTCTTTCTTTCGGTCTCTCTCGCTCTTCCAGCTATTGGACTTGTGACAAAATCAGAGAAATATTGAGAATCCATATTCTAGTGAGACAAAGAGCTGAGGACTTGTAAATCTCCGAGTGTTGACAAGAAAACAAGCCAAAAATAATGAAATATAATGCTGATGCATCAAAAGAGGGTCTTATCAGCGACGCGGGCCAAAAACAAACTAGAGAAAGAACAACACTCTGTCTTTTATGAAGCATGGCAGGGGAAACTTTATTTAAGGCCAAATTACCAAAATAAATGGTAACAGCACACGGAACAGGGCATCTGAAGAACCTTGGAAAGTCCTGTAAGGCTTAATGTTGTTACAATAGATGTGCCTAATACACGCTTACTGTACGGTACAGTGCCCCTTTTTTCATTCCAGCTGCGGAAAGAGTATATCAAATATTGTACATGGTCATGTTTATGGCGATTGTCTGCTCTTTATGGGCCTAGAGCAGGGGAGGCATACTCTGATGTGGGAGAATGAGCTGGGAACCCGCCATGAACATATCTGCAATTTGAAATAATTCAAGCCTAACTTTGCCCGTATCCTCTCTGAATGATGTTGACCATTCATCTAAATGTCTTAACTGCTATAGCATAACCAACGCTGGGGCTCAGCCACTCCGTACTCTGGGAGGATTGTCCCACTTAAAGCTGCTTCCATCCATGGGGAATCAACAGAATATTGGCATGTTTATATCTTTAACTTATCTTCAAAATGTTATACACATGGCCATTTTTTTTTTGTTTTTTCACTGAAATCTATTACATGGTTATTTTTTTTTGACCCTTGTGACTCAACACACACAATTAAAACAACAGCTCTGACTAAATGAGCCAGAACAGCAGCTTTACCACTATGCGCATGGCCAAATGGGCCAGGCAGGCTGCTGTTGGACGACCTGTGTGCAGTGGCTGCTCAGGAATTCGGGAGAACATCCAGATGGTGGTTCTGCCTCTGGGTCACATTTACTGAAACAGGCGAGGTGCTTATTTAAGACAACAAGCAACTGTCAGTGTTGCCAAAGGACAGGTAAGGCAACCAATGGGGCCACCTGGACGCTCTACATTTAAACAGATGGACTGGGAGTTAATACTTGATATTATTTTTGGTAGGGCTGGGTAACGGTACTCAATACCTTTATGCTATCGACCGGAATAACCAGTGCAAAGTCGTATCTAAACTTCTCCAGTCAAATGATACTTGCATTCGAGATTCCCAGAAAAAAGGACTATTTGTATGGTTTTGGCTTGCAGCGAATCATCACATTCCTCTTATACCGCAGCAGCTAAAACTCATACAGCCGGCCTTCGCCATAGCAGAATTTGTCATTTGGCAGCTGGAGGGTGGGCATTGCGTTTCCACTGTGGGTCGGGCCGTTTTAAGAGGTAACCGCTCTATGAGCACGGTGCAGCGCGGCAGTGATTAGTTAGCCATTGGGCCCACACACACAGCTTCCGTTCCAATGATGGGTATCGAATGAAGTACGCTATTGGTATCGGTATCACTTTGGGGTTACTGGTACCGGTACTGGCATTGCAAGTTTTTAAACAATTCCGAGTCCCAGTTAGTAGTCCTGGATTACAAAGGAGGCATCAGTCTGTTGACCTTCATGTCCCTCAACTATGAAATGCCGTGTGTTCTTTTTTTTATCATGCACATTTATCATTTTACCACTTTCATTAGCTAAAGTTAATAGAAATATTTATCTTTACAACCCTGTTATAACACTTTATATTGGTTGTTGTGCTGACTTTTATGATTTCCCGGTAGCATTAAACAACTTTTCACTGATCAAATTTGGCTTTTAGAACCTGTAGAGGTACTTTGCAAAACAAAAGTTAAATGAAAGAAAGCATTCTTCAACTGTGTTTCCCCTTATGTTCCCAACATTGTGAATGCAAGAGCAAGTTCAATGTTCCGTGAAAACAACAGGAAAATTTGTGCTTAATGCGACATTTGTACTCGAAAGTTTCTTCATGAAAAAAACATTTTCACTCCTGCCATCCCAAAATGACAAAGTAAGTCATGCATTTCTTCTACCAGCTGTAACAAGTTCAGCAGGAAAATATTAGTTATGATAAATGAATACAGTCAGAGCATATGGCCAAGTTCTGCTCATCAACAAATACAGCTGGTCCCTGAGTACAGCCTGTTTCACCCCCCTATATGATGGCAGAGCAACAGTGATGCACTCTGGTCCTGTTCAAATGGCTCAGTTATGTTGGTGAATTGTAAACAGCTTCATAACACTAAAGTGCCACACAGTTACAGGCCACTCCAGTGTCCGACTAGTCATTCACCTTGGCGCAGTCCTGCCATTACAACTCTCTCTTTTTCTTGAGGCTATAATGGCATTTACAGGCTCAACGGACATGTCCTAAGTGGAATTGAAAGCCGGAGGCCTGGACAAGAGCGAGAGCTCATTCACCAAACACCTCTCAGTAACACCAATGACGGCTGAGGTCAAGGCTGGTTCTGTGTATGATGTGTGGAGATGGGTGAGTGCAGGTGCATCATGCACGTCACTTAAGTATTTAAATTGGTCTAATCTGATATCATTGCCACATTAATGCACAAACAAATTTTTTTCACAACATTGTGACTGATTGTCTCAATTGTTTTCTCTTCGCTGGGCACAATGGAATGGTTTGATCGTTCAAAAGTCAGAGTTCCTCAGCAGGCAATCCTGTCCGTAAACTGCTGATCCAGAGGTCCTTTCCGTCCATCTGCTGCTAAATTGGGTACAAGACACATGCTGGTGTGTATCAGTTCCCGTTGTCGCCCAAAACCCTGACCCTAGAAGCTGTTAAATTCACTTGTTCACACTAGCAATGAGGTTCGGAGAACCCAACCACCACCGTCAGGGTCTTGTAACATAACAAGACCCAGCAGCCCTTTGTGTCCGCCAACACATCTCGTTAGTGGAAGACAGCAAGTTACGACCTGCCCAGGTGACATTCATCTGTTTGAATAAAAGCAAAAAGGTTTGACCTGCTTGGCTCATGATGTTTTGCCTCTAAGCTAAGTTTTGCTCTCAAAAAGATTGATATAAGATGCCAAAAGTATCCATCAAATTTGATGAGGTGAGACGGATCAGTAAACCTTATTAAGCCGACTTCTCTTGATGTTATTGCTTCCCCTAGTCCTCCACTGCCCCCCCCAAGCCCTTAAATTTAGAGTGGGACTTCTGTGTTTTGCATCAGACATTTGTGATGTAGCGTATTGATTTAAGAGTGTGCATTTCCGTTAACCTTGCACGGCAGCGGGATTCTCACGAGATCACGCAAGAATAGCACAATCACATATCACACAAAGCTCCATCTTGTCATGCTTCAAGTAATATGCTTGTGTCCGGCAGACCAGTGCATGGAAAGAATAAATACATAAGTCTATCCATTAAATAAATATATAAAACAATTTGATTGGTTCAAGATGTTTGGTCTGAGGGAAGTGCGAGTACAGGGAGAGGGCAATTTGGAGAGCGCAATTTATGGAAATGTTATTAACAATAATAGATAACTGCCTCCCCTGACGTATTTTGGTTCAGCTTCTGTCCACGTCCATCCGAAAACTGAATTTAAAATGAAACCAATGCTCAATCATACCAGCGCTACCTGTGACGCTTACATGATATCCGGGGCGACTGTGGCTCAGTGGTCGTGTCGATCCCGTGCTCCTCTAGTCCGTAGGTAAGACTCCTGACCCCAAATTGCTCCTTGCGGTGTATGAATGGTTAGATAGTCATGATGGGCAGGTGGCACCTTGCATGGTAGCCCCTGCCATCAGTGTATGGGTGTGAATGGCTGAATGATGACATGTAGTTTAAAAGCCCTTTGTGTGGCGAAAGTACGATTCAAGAACAAGTTCATTTACCTTCAATAACTAATGTTCCCATTTGCCCAAGACCCGTTATTGCCCAAGACCTGGCCATTGTTTAGACACCACAACATACCAAGCATACACTGAAAGAAACACATTGAAAACAACAGCAAAGTAAACCCCTTGCTGCCAGTTTACTATTTGAAGGTGTTAGGATTAGTGAGGGGACAGTGGGAGGCCTAGAAGGTTAACCTAAACGTGTTCTCAACATAACTTTTTGCATAAGACATTTTTACTGTATGCAGACTCCAGGGAGCAAAAGAGAAAAAGAAAAGCTATAAATGAAGGCCCACTGTCCATCAATCACGTCGTTTCCTCGTCTTCTGTCATTATCATTTTCCTGCTCCCGTGACAAGGAATCAGAGCCCCAGACACTGAGTTAATTTCCCAGTCATTCGCCTCATGTGGGCGTGTGTGTGCGTGTATGTTAATTTCTAGCTCAGAGTGAAGCAGATTGTCAGGGAAAAAAGTGACCGTTGCATGCTGGGAGTTGCAATAAGAGAGAGAGAGAGAGAGAGATGATTTCACTGTGCCCTTGGGCGAGTCTGAAATGACTGTGAAAGACTTCCTCTCTCTCCGGTCGGGTGTCATTGTTTCTTTTATTCTCCCTTTGTTTCTCCTCATGAATGTGTTTCTCTCGTTCTAGTTGTGCTTCCATCAAAGTGAATAAGAATTTAATTTTTAAAAGTCTATAAGGCTATTTTTCGAGCTGGAAGATTTTAAGTACATGGAAGACACACCTGTATTTTGTCTCTATATTGTCTCCTTCCTGCCATCTCTACATCTTCATTCTACCCTTCTCTGGCTTGTTCCTGTATTCTGTCCCCACGTTGTATCTCATCTTCAAAAGTTGCATAAAATATTTCAGAGCGTCTGCATGAATTGTGTGTAAATCATCCACTAATCACATCTTTTGTGCATCCACAGCTGCTGATGCATTTACAGGTAATAACTGGGACACGTAGCCCACACAACAGTCAGTTTTCAGTCTCATTAGCAGCAGTCCAGAGTGAAATATTTTGACACACATTGAGTGGACCAAAGTAGTGAGATTCCCATCGTGCACATTGGTACACGTGTGGACAGTTCCGTACACGTTTTCATGCATTCAGCATGCTTGCTAGGCTTCAAAGTCTTGGCAAGTATCACTTCACGTAAACAGTAGCTGTGTTCATTTACTAGAAAACTCCACAGGGCATCTTTATTGTGGCCTTGCATGTGAACAAGCAGCCTACATTGTCAGGTATTCTGAAGCATACTTAGAGTTACAGAAATTGCAATAAGATCACTACATCTCCTTATTTCACAGCACAATTAAGCTCTTTTTTTTTCTCACGATTCCTGCCATAAATGGTACAAATTTACTGTTATTTATTTGAGATGAAACAACCTCAAAAAAGATACAATATGTACCTAAATGTCGAACACAAAATGCAACTTCTCCAGTTTGTGTGGAAAACTCAGCCATCCTCAGTACTTCAATGCATTTAGCAGCAGGTGAAGGTTCCAATTAAGGACTAAATGGGAAGTAACAAGGATGCTGCTCTCTGCTTCAGGTCCAGAATACTCAAATAAAGCCTTTTCAAAGCATTTACCGAACGTCGCTCCGCTCACCTCAATGGGAAAACAAATTGTGCAAAGGCGCAGATAGGAGCAGGCAATTATACCTTATTATGCATTTTATTATTATACTTACACTAATAAGATATGCTGAATGTAATATGTACAAGCAAACAGCCCTTAGGCGATATGAAGTGGAATATCCTTGGGAAAAAACACATTGCTAGTTAGCAGATATAAAACTATTGATATCACTGCATTTATTTGGATTCATGTATTAAAATTGGGTACAAATTAAGTTAAATGAAAGTCAAGGACTGTGGCAAAGTGCTTTTTTCCCCTCTTGTGACAAAACTAGATATATACAAATATATTCATAAAATATATATTATGTGTAACCAAGTTGTAGGTCAAATCAACTCATCCTCACTCCCAACTCATTAAACACCAATGTTTGGTGAGTGGCCCTCAGTGTCTGACACCATCACACCAAGGCACCCTTTAGCATCCGTATGGAACACACCCGACTTTTAACTAACTCCAATGTACACCCATCCGTGTCATTATTAGACACAGACACTAAAAGGTGAAATGGGTCAAACAAACACAGGACTTTCACCCGGGTTAATGTTAGAGTTCTGTCACGCAACTTCCGTACTTAAGCAACACCACTTACGAAACAAACGTAACAAGCGTACTTATTTTAACCCAAACAACAGTCTTTTCCTAATCCTACCCAAGTATTTTTTGTTGCTTTTACCGGACTAACTAAACTTGAAATGAAAGTAAACCTACTTTAAAAGTTGATTTTGAAAAGAGAATGTATGCATACATTTTCTTTTCTTTCGAAATATTCCAGCTGTTAGTCCATCATTGAGTTGTTATATTAGCAGTCATTTAGTTTTCATGTCACTTTTACCTTGATAATATGACTACAGAATGAATCTAGTGAGATGATCTGCCAGCACAGGAAGATCAGTAAAATATATTTCTCCTGCAAGCAGTGTGACAATCCAGGAAGATGCAGATGAAATACTTTTCCTAATTCATTATTTTTTGGCGGAGCAGTAATTACAGATCGTCTTCATGAATTCAATGACCTGCCAGCTCAGATCTGAAACTCGCAGATGCTTCCCACTGATTATCTCCCCTATGTTTCCCTTGTAGTCTATCATTTGTTGGGTGGAGGTTCACAAACGCACACACACACACACACACACACACACACACACACACACACTCAAAGAGAAAAAGCTATTCCGCAGAGAAATCCTCCGAAAGCTGAGTTTAATTTACTTTTGTTTACTATTTATGCATGAAGGACAATCAACGTTGTTAATTGAGCACGCCAGTTAGCGATTCTCTTTCCTGCAGGCTACACAGTTAAGTAGGACTAGCTCCAAGAATACAAGAAAACAGTGAAAAGAGGACAAAGGTGCTGTGTCCTTTGCAGGCCTTTAAACAGGAAGGGATATTAGCTCTGAGGGTGATCTTTATCATAACCTGACCAAAACAAAGTGGGATGACAGAAAAAATGGAGATGTATAGATTCTGTGCACTCTCAGTGGAAACACAAATGCAAGGCTTACATTATGACTGCAACCATTCTAAAACATGTACGCAAAGTTATGATATGGAATAGCATAGCACATGGAAGCCTTCAGAAAGAACCCCACGATACAAGAACACACACACACACACACACGTGTGTGTGTACATTTTTCCCAGAATATTACTGGAAATATGCTTATTCATTTCTTTTAAAGAAATTGCCAAGAGGGGACTTTCATCCTTGAGTGATGTCAATCTATCAAAGAGGGGACTTCCATATACTGCAGTGGAACTATCTGTACCCATTGTTCACCACAAATACTTTCTTCACACACTCACGTGTTTCGCTAGTCATGTGACATTGTTTGACACTTGGTAGTCAGTGAAGTTAATGTCAACCATGCTCTAATCCTAAACCTATCTAGGTAGTTGTGTTGCCCTAATCTTCCTGTGAAGATGGTAGTTTATTTTGAAAAGACACCATGCATGTAACTTCTACAGTTGATTGTCTGCTCTGAGCAAAACTCGTGTGACCATCACTCAATGCTCTGCCTCAGTGCACTGTCCTAGTGCATCCTGTGTAGACACAGGTGGAGCACTGAAGCTGCTGCTCTGCTAACATGCTGCTTCCGCTACGCAGCCTTCTTATGCAACTATCATCAGAAGAAAGCATCGAAATGGCCTTGTTTACACATGGTGTTAAAAAACGGATCTGTATATAATGATATCTGATCCATGGGCTTTACATTTACACCTGGTAGCTTATTAATACATGTTCTTGGTAAATGTATTCTGCCCACACTGTAATTTGATATGCAAATGAGTTAGGCAGAGTTGGAGGCTTTGTCAACAGACGTGATGTGTCCAAGGTCAAAGGGGAAATACCATGGATGCGCATCATTCATTTTAAATCACATTAAGTCAGGGAAAACTTGCTAGCTAAAATAAGTACACTGCTACATGTAGCTGTTGTTCTAGCAGAAATAAGCAGAGTTAATTGACTTTTTAATTTGCTGGGCAGGTATTTATTTCTTAAGAATGTGTTCATGGGACACCCCTGTGGCTGAAGGGTGAAGACAGCAACCACAATTCCCAACAACCCTGGTTCAAGTCTGGTAGTCCCCCCCTCCCGCACTACCTCTGATAATGTTGGGACTCCCTCAGCATTAAAAAGGGAAGATTTTTATAAAGACTCACAATCATACAGAGTTTCTTGTCTCTGTTGCTTGAAAGTGACTGAGCTGTTTTTCTTCTTCAGAGGAACCTCTGATCATGATATGCATTGCTAATGGTTCATTTAAGACAGCTGGAGCAGTCAGAGACACTATCTCACAAAAAACTATACTATTATACTAAGTGACATATACAGAAGGCACAGGCAGGTCATTATGTTCAATTATGGTCTAATTTTAACCAGAGAGCCATCTGAAGGGACGATTACAGTTGATGGTTTGACAGGCATTTCAGATGTGTCCTCGGCTATAATTGCTAATGAAAGTGGAGTTATGTTTGAGTAAAGCTGCAATTAAAGTAAAAGGAAATATGATCATAGTGCATAATGCCCTGTCTCATATTTACTGATGTGATGAAAAAACTTGTGTCCTTTTTTACCTGTTTGAGTATTTTAGATTTTATTGGAATTTTACATACAATAAAAACGTAGCAATAATTTTTAATTGCTACTTAGTACATGTATTAAAGGTACTTTACTCAACATATTGGGATTCTACAACCACTACCTCTTATACTCTTTTATGAACTTCTGTGGAACTGTACTGTGACAATATAATCATAGCGTGTGATCCAGTACAAACTCCTGTCGTTTTTGCTTTTCACCTGTAAAGAGTTGATGTCCTGCATAACAGTGGAAAACAGATTCAACATCATATACTTGAGTAAATCTGCTTTCGTTGGCCTAATACTTAATTCAGAGTATTAACCACATTTACTTGGCATTGTTGGGGATCCTTGATTTTCATTTTGAGCAGCACACATTTTTATCATGTGGATTCAAATGTAGAAGATGTTCCAGCAAAAAATTAATTCTGTGAACTCTACTCACCAAAAATAGGTTTCAAGATTAGTAATGCTGTTCATGCCAAATTGCAGCATGGAAGCTCTACAGGATGATTTTTTTTTCGTTGACAACCATCACTTTTTCACGAAAGGATGTACACATTTATATGCCTTCTATCATCCAATGGCTTGAAAGATATTGTATACAGCTGCTATAAATGGGGAAAAACGTTTCGGCTCAGCCCCAAATGTTTACAAAGTTTTCCTCCGTCCCTGACCAGCAGTGATGCCGGGCCCCGAGTTGACTGATGTAGCTCCCTATCAAAGCAAAGCAAATTGAGCTTTCATGCATGAATGTAACTCCTCCTTACATGTTGTTACAGCGGTCCAAGCAACGCGTGTGCATCCAGGCATCCTTAACTTTCATAGGTTATCTTGTAAAATATAATTTGCTATACATCCATATTTGAAGAAAATAAGACACCTTGAAAGTCAGAAAATGCAGGAAGCAACAGGGATTGTAATTAAGGTTTTCCATGGAGAGTGTGGTGAGGCGATCGTGTGCAAGTGTGGGTGAAAGTACTAAATCAAGCTGAATAAGGCAGTGAACTCCAAAAGGTATATGTATGGTTTTAGTATTTCTCTTTCAGGCAAACCTGCCCAGGGGAAGGTGAGTCACACACAACCACGCACAGTGACCTGGAAGGACCTGCAGTACAACTTAATCCAGTGTTAATCCAGACGTCCACCTTGTGCGCCTCTATCTCTCTAGCCTTAATGTTCCACAGCACAAAGCTAATCCTGGCCTTTCACAGTCAGGAAATGAGATACGGTACAACACCCCACATGTCTTTAGGTATGCTCAACAAGCCCAGCGCAGTGAACTGACTTCCAACCTGGAGGAGCTGGGTTTCCAAACAGGCTTTCAAAAGTTAAATTAGTTTTTGCCGTCTGCTCTCAACATTTTCAGAGTACTATACTTTTGTAGGTGTTACTAACTGGGTTTAAAGTTGACATACATTAGTTTAATTCTTCTGTGTAAGTCTGAATTACTCAATTGGTACTGTTAGAACAAACCTGTAATTCCCTAAAAGTTGCCTTGACACAGATTTTGGGATGAATTAAATATGGTATGGTATATAGAGCTACATCGACTGTATCACTTCCTTCACTTCCACACAGTGTAGCAGCACAAATCTCTACCACTTGCTGTGTTGTCCACAATCCAAAACAAGAATTTTGTTTTGTTTCAATGTAAAACAAGAACCACAAACTGCGACCGTAATCCCAGGAAAATACATTTCTCTTGAAACTTACTTAGGAGTGCAGTCTGGTTGTATGTGAACGTAACTTTGTGGGAGACAGGGTTAAGCTGGTGGCTAACAATGTGTGTCTGCCGTTTGGTGCTGGGCAGGTGGGTTAATCAGAACAATAAACTGCTGACTGGAGACAAGGTTGAAGATCGCGAAGACTCAACCAAAAATGCAAAGTTGCATACCGTTACACCAAAACAGTGAGCTAAAAGATGCTAACACACAGGTGATAAATCCCTGTGGATTTGCCACTATGAGCGAACAGTCAAATTACACATTTAAACCAATCAGGTGGATCCAAATACAGACAGACCGGAATCAAAGAATGAACTATTTCCCAACCAGGAACACGTGACGTGGTTAAGTACTACCGTAGTTACGTAACATACACAGGACACAAACAGTGGCCTCCTGGGTCAATGTTGTGTGTTTGCTTGACCCATTCATCCATTCTGACCTCCTCCCTTACACTGTCTTTGTTGCTTAATGCACCAAGTCATCTGACATCATATTTTCTATGACTACCATAGGTCACCGCCTAACAACAAATGTAAATAGTAAGAATGGGTCGTAATAAGCTGCCTGCACATATGAACTGTGCATCCATATTTGGGGACGATGATGGTTTGTTTGTCTTTGTTAGTGGTTGTTTTTCAAGAAGAATCTTGAAAAAGATGAAATGTTACAGGACATAATTTGTTTTCCTTGTAATTGAAATGGCAACATGAGTAGTAGTAGCAGTCACAGCCCTAGCAGTATAGCAGCGTCAGTGGTAATGGTGGTAGTTGGAAGCAGGAATGGTGCTGATGGTACTAGCAGCTGTAGAAGTGACAGTGATTGCAGTAGAAGCAGCTGTGGCGAAGCAATGACTGCCGTTTGAAATACTTTTCTTTCTTCATCGACTTCTCATTCCTTTTGCCAAGGTGACCCCGTCTCTCCTCCCTCCTTTTTCCACCCTCCCTCTTTCCATCAGTCACTTCCCTAATACTCTGTCAGTCAGAAAAGCACCTGCCGGAAACGAGAGTGAGAGGTGCGTGCGCGTATGTGCGGGCATTAGCCGGTGTTTGTATGAAGAGGCAACTAGAGAGGGAGGAAAAACTGCAAGAAGAGACAGGAGGATAGACAAAGAGAGAGGGGATTAAGAAATGATTGTTCAAAATCACAAGTTACAGGTTGATGTCTTGACAGGTTCTGCTGTTACCTTGTCAGGAACTATGTGAGCTTATTGGTCTGGACATAAAAACAGTCTACCTTTTCCAAAAAAAAAACTGGTTGTGTATTAGGAGAACGGCCAGACATCTTTTCACATACAAACCCAAATGAGAAATGTAGTCTCATTAAAACAAACTACTACCCTTGGCTTCTTTGTTCTCAGCTTGTCAAAATAATCGTAATAATCGGTGTACTTTTGCCCCAGTTGTTGTCGGAGTATTGAAAATTGCCAAGGCTAACAGGCTAATTAGGCTAATGGTGTTGCCCCAGCCATCCAGACGAGTTAGCAAACTTTAAACGTTGATTTAAAACAGTTACGGAATCGATATTCCAACAGTGGAGTCAAGTCATACTGAAGGTTCAGAGCAACTGGTGGTTAGGTTAAACGAGTGACCGTGTTAACTGGTGTCCATCAGTGGAATGCGTAGGTGGTCCGTCTATGGCTGCAAGCTACTAAAAGTGCTGACATTGATCAAAAATGCTTGCGTTTGTTGCTCCCATTTTTAAAACTCAATGAACTCAGAACTCTGAGTCTATGTCACGGCGGTTCACATTCTGCCTGTGCCAGTTTACAACCGCATCTCATAGTCTTCATCGTGACATCGCAATCAGGTGCTTCAGCGGTCCGAGGTCCTGAGAACTGAGCAAACTAAATCCCTTAGTTAAGATCTTCCTTTCTTGCCAAGCTAAACATTTTTTTGTCAAACTCCCCGCTCTTTCACACATCTTCTTTCGTTCTAAATAAATATTAGAAGCTCAAAGCAGCAGCCGTGGTCCTCCAAGTTCAGACTGCTGTTTTTCTCTCCTGTCAGTATTGGAGATTAATAAGGTGCTATAATAAATCCCATCATGCTTTTGATCCCTTCCACTGTAAGGTCAGCCAAGGTTCTAACGACTGTCCCTGGCTGTGGTTTGGTCTCTGGCCTCTTTATAGTAGCATCCTAGCTCTGAATGAGCTCTGATTTATGTGCTTCAATGTAAACCTTTCCTCTCGCTCTCTGTCTTTTTTGTTAACCTATCTCACCCTTCTTTTGCTCCTTTATACCACCCCCAACACACACACTTTATTTTATGTCTCTTCTCAGTATTCCTGTCTTGCAGCATGTGGCTTTTCTCCTTCTGTATTTATGAAGTATCCAGTGGCCTCTCCCTCTCAAAAGTAATGTATACGTCCTTTACGCTTCCATTAAAGGACTCCCCAACAAACAACACACACACAAACACACCATCCTCACCGAGTCAGGGTTAAATAGATGAACATTTTGTACCCTCTGCGGCAGGCCTGACATGTATGTGTGTGTGTGAGAGATGTCCATTACTCTGAAAGCATCCCTCCATCTGATTCACTGTGGTCCTAATGATATTTAACCTGCCAAGCCATTTTCAAAATGGACCCTGGCCGTAAAAAAAAAAAGAAGTGCCTGATGTATGGTCCCATCTGTGTGCACACACATGCTAGCACTCACACATACAGCACAATACCCACTCACACACACAGATGCAAATGCACACATGCAGAGTGGAGATGTGAGCCGCTTTTATCATCAACCACAGCTTCTGTCTGCCACGCGGTGAGAGTGCCGGTCGTTCATTAGTTTCTCCAGCTGTATTTCACCTCCAGCATTATTATCTGCCCCGTGGATCTGCTCGCCCCAGCTGCATCCATAGTTAACCCGCCAGCCTCCATTCTGATAACCGCTAAATATGATATGCTCCAGCAAAGTCAGGCTTTCAGCACACCATGGATGCTTTCTTTCTTTCTATTTTTAAGAGATTACAGATGTTTACATTCTAGCGGGGGGGGGAGGCAATGTAATCTTTATACAGTTGCAGATTAAAGATCGAGTTTGTACAGTTTGAAGTCACTCTAGTGGTACAGAACTGTTTGAATTGATGGGTGTTCATTTGGAATCCCCCTCGGTGTCTGTGAAATAGTAGTAGACACTCCCTATATTCATACTTTAGGATGAAATTGTAATTGGCCAAGATATATATATCACATGCAACAACTTGCACTTGCAAATATGTAAATTTTGCGTGTACATATTTTAGATTTCTTTTACTTGTCACATCTTTGCAATACAAGGCAAACGTTTCCTATATGTAACAAACACTGAGGCTGTTAAGACGCATGTCTCACCCTTTTGAGGACACAACTAAATTTCCAACATCAATGGTGTTGTATGTTGTACAGATTGTAAAGCCCTGTTGAGGCAAAATTGAGCTATTGGGCTGTATGAATAAAGTAGACTAAATGTGGAGGGTACATTAGACTAGTGCCACATAATGATAATATGAATCAATTCAGTGTCTTTTTACTTTAAATAAGTTCACTGACGACACTGTAAGTGTTTGTTAAACACTCCTATTTATGGCCTCTAGCGAGTTCAGTCTGTTGCTAGTTTGAACTGTTTCATTGAATTCTGTAACATAATTACCTCTGTGTACAAGGTCAATAGCTCAGTAAGCACCTGTCTGCAACAAGGCTTTGACACACGCATATAGACAAATTGCGTGGTTTGGTGCGTTGTGTTTATATATTGGGTTGGTTGACAATGAGTGGCACAGAACATGACAAACATCTACGTATGTTAGTGTTGAAAACTAGTATTTGATGGTAGATGTGCTTATTATTCTTTTTATTGTGGTGAAAACTGGGCCAATTTGGCATTGACTGTTGAAAACTGGGACATTTCAGTGGTTTACAGATATTTGTTGTAACACCCAGCTTGAAACCGGGACAGTCCGGGAGAAACCAGGACGTCTGGTCACCGTAAGTACATGTAAGTAAGTATGTGGAACAGTGAACGCCGCCAACACGATTGCAACAACAACAAGGCCAACTGCTGTAAAGCCAACTGCACAGTCAATGGACGATGTCAGACAATGAATAGTGGAGGAGTAATATCTGTTCTTCAAAAGCAGCCTAATCATTCACAAAAGAAAGCTCATCCAGAAATCACAAATATCTTGAGACCAGATGCTGATCCACTAAAGTCAAACGCTGTTACTTTCTAAAGTGTTGTCTGAGTGAATTAGAAACCTATCTGAGATTTAGTTTACCTCTTCATGCTAAGGGTGACAAGCCGGGATGTGTGCTGGTGTCTCAGTTGAATCACACTGTGTTCTACCACTCTTTCCACAGCATTAGCTTCCCGTTCCCTGTTGCTGCAGCAGCTCCGGGCTTCTTTTGATGCCACCACATATTAGATTCTCGTCTGTGATGCCTCTCGCTTCGAGTAACAGCCGTCCATGTTCACAGAGTTCATTGATTTGGTTGTCCGTTTTACCCGGTTTAAGTTGGAGACCGAGGCGACAATGTGCATTATATATCACTATCTGTAATGGTGGAACGAGTTCATGTATGACATCTCGATGTGATGCCAAAAACATCTGAATTTGGAAAGAAGAAAAATTCTACTGAGGCAGAAAGTAAGAACTATAGAAGCAGCGAAGTTGAAAATAAATGGTTGAAAGATTTCAGGCTGGCTGGCAAACAGACGGAGACGTTGTAATGACTTCATTTGATCATTGGCATAAAACCTTTAGCTAAATGATGCAGATATGGCGCTCTGCCTTTGGATTATCATCACAAAATACAATGAAAAAATCAAATATCTTCAAACCATTTGAACCAAGAAAATAAACTTTATTTTTATTAATTGACGAGTTGGGATTAGATGCATCTGTTTGCTTTTCATCTTCTTTTAATACTTATGTTGAAAATAGTTTAATAAAGGAATTTACAAATGCATGAGTTTGATTATGTAATTTTAAAGGTAACCAACCCACACAAATTCTACCGAGATCTGCTAAACTAACATGAGTTTTACTGCTTCTTGTCCACCATGATTTAGCTACTGCCTCATTTTGTTATGAGTAATAACTAAACTACTAAGATGTCTGTTCATAGTGGTTACTTTTTAAAAGCAATGAGTGTGGCTAAAAATTTCACACCAGTGCAATGCGAAAATGTGCTGCAGAAATACAGAAAATCTGCATGCTATTGGTCCGCATGACACTTACGCAAACCTGGTTCGGGTTGCCATGTTCCATTTTCATGCAAAAAAACTTGAGGAGATAAAATGGAATTAAGCTGTATAGTGTTGACAATGTCCTTTTTTCTGAGAAAGAAGAAATGAAGATTCTCGGACATCTTGGTGAGGCATATCAGCTATATTACCATCGTCATTGTATCCCAGCTGCTGGGCGATCTCAAGCCATATACAGTCCTTCAATCGGCTGAAGTGTTGAGAAACCAAATTGATAAGACGTTCCCCCATTTTGACAGCAAGCTAGCTATGCCCTGAGGTATCACATCAGTTGGAAGAAAGGATTTTTATTAGCCAACATATTCCTGCAGGCGGCAATCAGCTAACGTCAAGATCTGTCCAAATATTGGATTTGTAGTCAAATGTAGTGTTTAGCCTTTGTACTGCAGAGCTGATTTAAAAAGTGTGAAGTGTGTCCTGTTTTGGTAATATGGGCCTAGCCGCAGTTCACAGGGCAACATCAATCTAATCCTTATCCCGACTTCAAACTTTAATTCGGGTCTAAACCCCCAAGACTAGAAGAAGCTAATATCCTCACCCCAGAGGATTTTTTTTTTCAAATTTCTCTGTCAAGTAAACTCTCCAATGTATTAAAGTAAAAGAATGCACACATACGTACACACAAACACGTGTACGCACATTCCCAGACAAGCAAACCCACAAATTTGTGCACACGCGCACACACACATATCAGCATGCTCCACGTATCTGGAAGCCTAAAGGTTGGCTCTGCCCTGAGGGTTGGGAAGATTATTGTGGGCCAGAGAGTGAGCGAGATAGGGATGATCTCTGGGAAAGGGAGCCACTTCCTGACAGGTACTCCTAATTTAACAAGCCTGACTCATTTTGCCTGAAGCCAGATGAATTAAGGTTCTACAGGAGTAGCCCAATATCTCAAATGGAGCCCGTTTCTCTATATCCATGCATTCATTATTGTTGTATTCTCATGCATGCATACCAAATAGATGCTCGGTTACAAAAACCTGCTGTTCGAGCATTTTTAGTTGTTGTGAATCACAGAACAGGTAGCTTTCATTGAGAACATGAGCTCTGCAGGAGCAGCCTCTGTCAAATAAAGCTTTCACATAGTCCAAGTAATGAACATGCTGTTTCTTTCTTTCTAGACTAAGGTGGCCTTAAACGAGCCGCCTGACTTTAACGAGGCGTTGAATCATTCAGCGGTGATGTAAAAGGAAAAGGGTGTTCCTCAGGATACCTACGCATCCTGGCTGTGAAGTGAGTGATAAAGCTGCTCCGTCGTCTCAGAAGCTATTTGTGAGCGCTGTTTGAACGCAGATCACAAATGGTGACAGTGTCCCGTGTCACAAAATGATTGTCACTCCCAATATCGTGCATGGAATTGTCGAGGGCTCTTATGTCAAAATGGATGCGAGAGGAAATTGTCTCATGTTGCATATCGCAGCTTGTGATGAAAGCGGCCACAGATTGAGTCCTTCCACAACCGAGCGTCATCTTTACATTCAAACTCATGTCAAAACAGGACATTTTAGACACATTCATATGGTAGCACTTGCAGTGAGGTTTGAATGGAGAGCTGTTGAATAGTGAGAGATCCAGATAAGGTCTCTAAATGAATCAGTCAGCTAATGAGTTCTATGCTCTCGTTGGAGCTAACTCCCTCTGTTGGCCTTCAGGGGTGGAGATCAGGCGGATGCCTTATGTCCTACACTAGCTTCCTCTTTTCACCTGCCAACAAGGAGCCTCAGTGGGAGGGCAATACACATGCAGAGGTTCACATTATCTCCCTCAGATCAAACCCCGCATGACCCCTCACTGGCTTCCCATCAATATACACCGACAGTTGTGTTTGTCGGAAAGCTCGATCGGCTGGGGATTGAACCCCGGTCACTCCAGCGTTTTGCAGCTAAATAGTCTGCTCGTATTATTCAAATGTAAACTCAGGCAACACTTCCATAGGCTGCTTCTTACCCTCCCTTGTGACGCATATGAAACTTAGGCTACCTCCACATGAAAACTCTGGGGTTGTGTGGGCAGGCGCTGAACCAGAGACCCTTTAAAACTATGACGCAGACACCCGTGTTTGCTACTGGACTGAGTCTTAGCAGTCATGACATGTCCTTCCCTGATTCGTCACACCAAAAACAACAACAGCCTTGATTATTGATCGACTACCAGGTTAATTCAACATGGATAATGGATAACGGGTGTTGCTGCCCTTGTTTTCTATACTAGCAGCTGTTGTGCAGTTAAATTCAGCATTTTATAATGCTACTACTGCCTGCATGCGAAGGAAGCAAGCTATTATTGGAGCGATTAGCGAGCGGAGTTTCCAGCGGCGTTATCAGCCCTACGGAGTGGACGTTTGAAGTCAATGTTAGCGGCTTTGAGGAGGGCGATGGACACAAAATGGAGGACTTTCCTTTTCTTATCAATGCTTATTGTGTTCTGTACAACTATTGTGAAGTCCACAAAGAAACTGTAAACAACAAAAGCATAAATGCTTCTTCTTTTACCGGGACGACATTACGGCAAAAAAATGAAAGTTTAGGTTTAGGCAGTAAAACCATTTAGTTAGGGTTTAGGAAAACCGTCTTGCATCACTTCACACCGGTTTTGTGGTTGAAAATCCTGGGTTTGTTTGACCCATCCACCTCCCATCCCACCCACCAAGCCGCCTTTCTCAATAATTAATACCACGTCACCAGCTCTGACTGTTGCATAGTCATATGGATGCCTTCAATTTGTTAAAAATAGTTTGGGGTTTTTGTTGTGTAGAAAAATGGGCCCGTAATCTGCATTTTGTTGTGCAACCCTGTTGTACAATGACCTTGTAACACTCTATTGCCATTGTTTTCATGCGACACAAGACAAAATGGCCAATTCGTGTCCATAAAACCAATAAATTTCATTTGGCGACTATTTCACTAACTACCATGAGACTGGGCTGGATTTTGTGGACCCCACAGAACGTTTTGTTTTATTTTTTATACACCCACATGAGCTTTATTCTTAATTATTATTGTTGCGCTCTCAGTTGAGAAACGGAAAACGTTCCACTCGGTGCCCTCTCTGTTATCTAAAAACATCTTTCCCAATTTATTGTGGACTTTATACTTGATGACATCACAAGTGTGAGTTTTAGCACTGTATCTTTTTGGATTTGGGAGAGAGCTGTTCCTGTTTAGACCGGAGGAACAACATGTGAATTCTGACAATGGGCTTAGTTCTCCTTTAATGTTACTCTTTAACTATGATATGTTGAATAACAGCACAGGGACAGTTATGTACTATTACATCCTTACAATCAAATGATTCATATAGGGCATTTTAAAAGACATTATTATTTGATTATTTTATCAGGCAAATGACTAATTATCTGAATACTGTGCAATCAATTCACAAAGAAATCACAGATCACATCCTGACAATGGCAAACACTTGTAGCACTTGCATTGGTCTGGTTTTACTCTCTACTGAGTTTTACAGAAACTTTGGGCTTACTGGCTGTACAAAACAGAAGGAGGGGCTCTTTATCACAAGGAAAAAACGCTGCTTTTGATTGCTTTCATACGGCGTAAAAAGAGGCATTTTAAAGCCCCTAAGAAGAGCGGTGTATAAAGGGGCCTTTTGATTAAAAACGCCTCAAAAAGCAGCGTTCTTAACATAAATCGTGTGAAAGTAAAGGCGTTCAATGGCACTTTCCGCTCCATTTCAGCACTACGGGCAGCGCCAAACCTGCATACAACAAACAGCCTCAATCAATAAGTAAAAAGAAGAAGAAAAGCTGATTCGACAATCTGACAACTATCAGAAAATAATCAGATCAGACTTTGTAAATATTTTGTTGATGTTGTTTTGTATAGTTGTTCTATATGGGGATGTATATACGACTGATTAAATGGACTGCATATACGAAAAACAGCCCTCCCTGTTAATGCGACGTTTAGCAAGAGACAGAACCCCCACCGGCAGCAGACTGACCTCGACCCAGAGGTTCAGGTGCCGATGCAAAGGAGGGCTCGCCTCCATGATCACATTACATGAAATGGAATAAAGTAAGAGGAAGATATACAATTGTATAGACAAAGAGACAAAAAGAGAGACAGGAATGTCTGAGTGGGATTATGGAAATGCAATATGCCGCTGATAAATCATAGTGGCTGTCAGGTGCTCAGTCATCTGATAATATGATGGCTTCCTCTCCAGCCCAAAGCTAATTATAGACAGACATAATGAACTTGCGTTCAGCGTGTGTGTGTGTGTGTGTGTGTGTGATCATGTGCATGTGTAAAAGTAGGCTCTCATCTTTGTTCGTGGTGTGTTTTTTTTTGTCTTAAAACGAAATGATGCATTTCACGTGACGGTGTGATTGAACGAATATTCTGTGAGGTGCCCCGATGCTCGACACGACTACAACACTCGATGCTTTTGGAAATGTAGTTCTTATTTATTTTTTGTTTGACAGCTGAACATTTTGGTGATGCAGACGTCATGATTGCTGAGCTGAGAGCGTAATGGAATCAGCGGGAAAGAGAAAACATGTTTCTGGTGTGCGTGCATGGCTGCTCACCCGTGTCAGTTGTGGAAGTCAGGTTTAAGTCTTCTCTTAAAGTTCACAAACAGGAGACTTCTCAGGGCCTTAATAGTTTTTCAGCATTAGTATGTTTGCATTACTTCCATTTGTTGGTTTATATACCTAGTAATAGCACTTTTTTTGTTTTTAGTAATCTGTGTTACAATCTGTCTGGTTTATTTGTAAAGATTAGGGCTGGTTATCGTTTGAAAAGGTAAGATGCCTGTACCAATGCCAGTACCCTTAAAGTGATACCGATACCAACAGAGGACTTCATTGGATTCCCATCATGTTAAGAAGCTGGGGGTGTATCCCAATTAATGCTAGCAATTTTGCTACATCATGCTACACATGCAGGTTTTATTCTCAACAGGCTTGTTCAAGAAACTGTACCTTCAGACGAGTTTCATGCAGCTCATGGAGGCAGTTATACTTTAAAACCTTTGATGTCCAACAATTTGTGTTACAACTCGTACTTCCTCTCAGGGTCATAACTCATTGAAAACTGAATGCACAGACACATTTACTGAGATTATTACTATCTCTGAGGTCAGGCAAAAGTGTCCTTGTTCTCATATTTCTTTATTTTCGATTGAGAATCGTGGTGTTCTTTTTAAATATCTTCTGTCTCAAATTTGTCCAGTGATGGTTAAACAGCCAGGTTACATTGCAAAGAGGAAGTGCAAATTCCTAATTTGACATGATGTTAATAGTACCAATTTTGCCAAAAACACACGTTATAGCCTAGCCTACTTTTTGATTGTGTTCCAAAATCAGTAAGTCAGGAGGAAGAGATTTGAGGATGCAGGATGGAAAGGAAATGACTCAGAGGCGGATATTACTGACTGTTGATCTTCTTAACAGCAGTGGTTCCAGTCCTGCCCCCGAGGACTGCAGAGTTCTGCTGTAGAGTGTTAAAGTAATGGTCTGACACGCCCTCCTTAACTTGCCCTTGGCATTTCCGAACACACATCACGTGAGGGGTGTCGGGTTGGAAATGTTGCCCTTGACCAGGTCCTATAACTGCAGATAATAACTTAGTTCTGAGACTACTCTCGAAAGGAAGGAAGAAAATATATGTCTTGCTTACTTTTACACATATTTTTTTGTGCTGAGGAAGTCAGCAAAGTTAAATTCTATCATCCAATCAGGGTCTGATAAGTTAAATGTAATTAACTACAGTAGCGAGTAAGATAGACAAGCGGCTCCACTCCATGGATTAAAGACTATGCTTTAAAGTATTGATGCTTTAGAGTCCCGCCCCTTCCGATGTCCCCCATGTGACCTTATTTCAGATAAAATATATACAGTAGTCACCAGCAAATATATATATTTTTTAATCTGTTGTACCATGAACTACATGTGATGTTTGTCAATTTGTCATAGAATACATTTATTTTGTGTGAAACCGCTCTGAACTACATATCTCTTCACGCACGCCACCAACATAGTCATTGCCTTGCTAGCTAGCGAGGTAAACTTATCCGTGCTCAAATGTAACGTTATGTTACCAGATGTGTTTTAACCAGCAAAAAACACTAGAAAGACCCATTGTTAGTGTGAGTACATCCCTGTAGGTAACATACAGCTTCAGAGAGAGACGTCAACATACGAAACCTTTCGGAATATCGTCTCTTTTTTACGACAAAAAGCCGGCTTTCCTGACGTTCAAAATTATCTCTTAAATGGACAAACATACGTGTAATTCATGGCATAATTCATGCGGGTTAAAAAATGTATATTTTTCTTGCCATTGACTACAGTACAGATTATTTTCCTAAAATAAGTCCCATCAAGGTCCACTAGAAGGTGCGGGACTTTCTTTACGGAAGCAACCTCCGCATTCACAGGAAAAGCTGGTCTCGTGCGGTTACAAAATATGTCAGATTTACAACTCTCTGCATAGTAGCAGTTTGATAAGTTTCACCACTAACCAGAGGTAAGATTTTAGTCATGACTCAATACGCTCAGAAACTCTCGGGGACAGGACAGAGTGGTCTGCTACTTTAAATCTGAACTCTCATGGCTCGACAATACACGGATAGGGAAATGAGTTTACCCAGAGACAAAGAAAAATGGGTAAAGCAAAAAAACACCATCTAAGCAAAAGGAAATAATCAGTTTGATGTGATGTGAGTGCAATTGATTCCTCCATTTGGCAGGTGAAACCCTTTTCTGCTTTTGTAATGTTTTTCATGTAATGCATCTTGCATCAGGGTTTTTCCCAACCAAAGCACTCCATTAACGGAGGAGCCATTAATGACCGTAGAAGGCAGCGAGGGTGGCAGAGAAACAGAGTGAAAGGGAGAGAGCTCTTCATCTTCACAAGTTCATGTAATATTAACCAGTAATTAGAAGTGCTGAGCTGACTCAAGGAGAATGAGACAGAGAGAAGCCCGTGTGGACTGAGCAGTGTGTATTTCACCACATTAAAAGCAGCGTCCAGAAGTTAAACAAAGAAAGGTTGACCTCACCTCGTGTGACCTCGCACAGGCTAAAGTCTTAAGAAGTATGAGCAAAGTTAACCTTACAGTACGTATAAAACCAGAAGTATGAAATGTAACTTGTGTGGATGCCTAGGTCTTCTCAAGCAATAATGCTGAGACTTAAAAGGTCCTGTGACTGACTAAAATAACTTTCCAGATTTTTACCAACTATAAATGTCTTCATTCTCCAGTCTAATTATATTCCTGCTGTAAACCAAATAAAACCATTTGATCATATTCCAAATGATCCAAATTCATGTTTTAATCCCACTTTTCTAGCCGATTTATCTGAGGCTCAGTTGGCCTGCTAATCACACAGAATTGCAATTTAGTTTTCAGCCCGACATTGTATTCATGTTTCCAACCGGCTCCAACAAGCCGTGGTAGCAGTTTTTATTATTTTTTTAATAAACAAGAATAATAAAAACACAAAGACACTAAGCTTACCTCGAATGATTTCTCCGGGATGCGAGTGAATCACTCATAAGGCTTCGTAGCACTCAGGACTAAACAGCAGAAGTTTATGGAAATCAGGGTTGAATTTGTATTGAAGCTTCATAGTCGAGTGTTTCTTGCAGGATTTTGTTATTGGCTATGGTGGGTGGACCTCTGACACTAAGGGGTTCAAGAGGCATGTTTCCTGGAAGAACATTTTGTCCATTTTAAAGTTAAGCCAATCAGCAGCAGGGAGAGTTCCCAAGAAAAGATTTTCTCACACCAACCGGCCACCCTTGACCCGCTGAGGACCGCAACTCAATCATTGCGATTGGTCAAGTCGATATATCGAAAAACCAACACAGATGCGTCTTCACTTCAATTTAGGTATCCGCATCAAATTTCACCTCGCATTCTGCCTGAGTTTTTATTTCTGTTATTTGCATGAATTCCATCCACACTTGCCGCCATTTTTGGTTTGGAGTAGATTCTGGCTCTATCTGAGGGAGATTACTATTCCCATTCTTAATCCTGCCCTACAAAACTTGGTTGTTTCTTCAAGGTGGGGATAACAGATGCATCAGACCTATTTGAATCTCTGATGGACCAGAGATGTGGGACGTGACTCAAAGGTTTGGAACCATGCTAATTTCCGTCTGGTATACTAAAAAGTTACATGACGGATAAGGCAGACCAGGGCAGGCAGCACGCACTCTTAAAAATCTGTCATTTTGGCTCATTCCATTTTACAACCGGGCAAATTGCAAAAAAAAAAAAAAAAAAAAAACAAATCGCATTAAGGAATGATCGCTTTCTTTCTTGGTTTCTACTTACCCAGTACTCACAGCCCTCCACACATACACATTCACACACCACACTCACTCCATCCAGCTCCCATTAACTCTCTGCGCTGGCTACAAGAACAATAACCTCGCAACTTTGAAAGGAATGATCAGCATCAGTAGAAACTTCATTCTAAGCAGAATTTCTCCCTCTCTCTCACCCCTACTCTCCCTCCAGGCAAAACATTTTGCTGACCGAGACTTAGCCAGCTATCAAAAGTTACAATTTCCCCTTTATCTGCAGTTCGCTTTATGTCAAGTCTGCTTGTAACCGGGGCCAATAAACCCATTCTGGCCCGGTGAGGAGAGCTCTTTGAGTCGGGAGACATTCTCTTCTCAACACTAGGAATGTAAGCTTTGGTTTCAACTTTTCAAACTGATGGTTTGTTTCTCTGCATGGAGCCAAATTAGAGGGGAAAAAGGCATTACTTTTATTGGCATGTTTCCCCTCAAAACGTTCTTGGTGTCTTTTATTTCACACACCTTGTGATGAAACTGAAGGTGACCAGCGAGATAACAGGAGTAGCGTTAAGTGGCCCGAGTCTCGTTTACAAGGGGTACGGGGTAAATGAAGCGGATGGCATCACCTTCAGCTGTGGTCTTCACCTCTATCCTGTGTTTAGGGCACTAAAACCCTCTGGCCAACAGTTAAGTCTCACTACTACTGGTGTAGACATGTAGTCAGAGCCTTCCTGAGGTGTTAGGTAGGACAAAAAGGATTTTATAGAATGGTCTTAGAACTTTCTGTGGAACTTGTTTACCGCCCATTGAGACAAATAAAGGAACAACTTACATTTTGTCTAGACACCTGGCTCCTAAAGGTGCTTTTGTCTTTAAGGGCCCTTTGAACGATTGTCTTCTCGATAATACTTTGACCACTTCAAGACAAAATCATACTCTACTGGGGCTTTCAGGAACCAATTAGTAGCATAATGCTTTGTAGCCTGAATTTCCCATTTGCTGCTTGATGCCATGTGGTTGGTTGTTTGTAGCCAAAAAAAGGAAAAGAAAAATGTTATGACAAATATTGTCATTCAATTTATTTATGTTTTTTTTTTTTTTTTTTTTGGAGCAACATAGCTGCCATCAGCAGAACTGCAGCTCAAGGAACTTCAGCGTTGACTGCAACGTTAACAGGTCCCCTTCAGAGCGTTTGACAGCTAATGGTGCAAAGCAGCAATGTTTTGAGGATAGAGTCCCAGTTTGTTTGTGTCTTATACTCGTCTGGGAGTAAAGGCGTGCCTGTAAGAGTCAGTCTGTGTCGAGTAATGTTCCCAAAAACTGGTGAGCAATGCACCAACAAAAGGCATGAACGAAGAACACTGCTAGTTAGCGAACATAAAACTCAGCTTTGGAAATGTGTTGAGGAAGGATAAATATTTATCCAATAGAATGATCCCGCTCCTATGGTGATTCAGATTAGCGCCTAGGAAATATGTTTTCCAAAAGGAATTTACAGTGGTGCTATAAGTAAAGGCCAAACCCATCCCCATCATGGTTTTATATTCCAACTATAAAATGTAAACCCAGGATTGGTAAATATAACAATCTTTTTTTTTCATATATTATGAAATATGACACGTAGGTTAGCTTTGTTAATTTAGTTTTTCGTGACACAACTTGCATTACATCGCGTCACTGCATCCCAAAGTAAGTGCGTTTGAGCGGACACACCTTCTAAATCAACTCTGTGAAGAGTCTGTCATTATAACTGCGTGTTGTTATCAGCACTGATCTTTGTGAACTGTTTTTGTAATTAGGCTCAATCATACTTATTTGCTATGCAGCACAGTTAGAGGTGCATTTCACCCTTTGTTGATGCTTTGAGAGTTACACGGTTTCTTTTTGTGTCATTGGTGCAGGTTTAGCGGCCGCTAAAGCCGTCAGATTCTTTTTTGAATTTGCCCCTGAATGTAAACATAACTGACTTTTCACAAAGAAATCCATATTGTGTCGTCAAGCCTGCAATAACTGATGTATTGGTGAGGCAAAGTGGCAAATGAGTGCTAAACACAACACTGTTATCAACTTTTAAGTTGATTTGGTGAATTTGCAAGCAAAGCCAGCAGCCACGGAGCTTTTCCTACTTTTTTTCAACTCATCACTTAGCTTTTATTTGGAGTGTTTGTTTCCACCTGATGAATGTAGGTTAAGTACAATATTAACTCTCCTTTTTGCTCCTCCTGAGGGAAATCTGTCTCTTTAGCTGCCAAATGCTTCCATATGTTCACCAGCCAGTCACTAACTGTGTCTGACAGCCTGTTGGTGTAGGGCAGACAGGTACAGTTTCTTTCTTTCTTTGCTGAAAACGAAGGTGATGAGAGCTTTGTGAGCAGGAAAACCAATGAGCTTGAGGTGCAGTAAAGCTCAGTAGTTGATTGGAACTGCAGTTGGGTGATGGTTCTCTGTGGATTTGTCAATGTGAGGACCCCTTTCACATTTATGTAGTACTGTGATCCTCTCATAATATAAACATATTGAAAATAGTCACTTCGAGGCACTTTACTGTTGGCTTAGTCATGTGATGTGGTTGCCATCTGGCTACAACTTAATCTATTCCTATTGTAGTGTGTCTTGGTTCACAAAGCCACTATGTCAGAATTAAGTGATAAAGATGTGCTAGAAATATGAAACTTGTGCAGAACTTTGACATTTTTCACTTTGCATTAGTCTGAGGAATCCATTTTTTTCTTCCTTTTTTGGTCTCAACAATCAACAAACCAAAAGGTAGAGCGGGGGAAATCATAGAAAATCATGCAGGTTTATCAGAAACTCCCTCAGCTCAGACTCCACCAGACGGACCCGACTTCGACCCGCAATCAACGCTCCGGCGGGAGGTGGAGAGCTCGGCAACAGCTGCTCCTCCTCCTCCTCTGTCCAGGAGAAGAGCTTCACCTCGCTACTCCACCGGTCCCTGGTGGGAGGCGGTTTTCTGGGACCCGCTGGCCTGCAGATATTTGTTTTTGGCTTTTCCAAAGAACAGCAAAGGTACATACAATTCACATAACACAACACACCATGAACAACATACACATATACAGTATACTATATGCTGTATATTTAAGTGTTCCCTGATGCAGTCATTCTGTGTTCAATGCCTGTATGCCATAGGGAATAAAAGTCATCTTATGTATACCGGCTGTCCTATGGGACGACGGGAGAAGTTCCAATTCTGAGTGTGGTTGATGTGATCTGCAGTTTTACCTTTAGCCTTCACGTGTACAGCTCTGTGAAATATATTGCACGACTGTTAACTTTCCTTTGAAACTGTTAACCTCTGTGTTTCAAGCCCAATCTTTAGGTGGATGCACTTTCATTCAACACGGTCTGTACAGATTTTGGGGCCTACAAGTATAACCCATACAAGACAAAGAGTAATTGGATTGGTGCAAGGCCTTGAACAACTTTAACACATTGGAGTTTTTTCTCTGTCAAAAAGTCATATAAAAAATTAATGACTGAACACGTCACAGAACAGAATCATCCTGTTTACACCACCGCCCTGAAGTGATGTACTACTGGCATATGTTTGTCGTTTAGTGTATGATGGAAAACAAGCTCCCCCGAAATGATATGTTGTGCGTGTGTGTGCATGAGTGAGTTAAGAGTTCCTGTAAACTCAGCATAGATCATGTAGAAAGCTGTTCGCTCCCTGTAGATGAATGTCTTTAGTTTGCATCGAAATGCCTCATCTTCCCTTCCTCGCTCCTCCGCTTTTCCATCCTTCTTAGCCTCCTCTCCAATCCCCCTCTCTTCCAGGCTCTGTCCTTCCTGCCACCCTGGGTGATGGAGTGTAGGACGAGGGGATATTTAGGGAGGGACGAGAGAGTAATGGTGGACCGTTTTTCTGACAAGCCGGGGTGTCAGAGCAAAGAGGGAGCTGAATTATAAACAGAAACAAGAGAGGTGAGAGATCGGGTACAAAGGACAAGGAGGGAAATATTGAGATTAAAGAAAAGAAAGAGATGGAAAAAGAGAGTGAGATATATGTGTGTAATAGTGCAAACCTGAAGCTCAGCGGAGCGTGATGCTATTTTGTCAAAGTCTCCTGTAAGGAGTTGGAAAACTCTTTGTTTTTTGCACACACACACACACACACACACACACACACACACACACACACACACAGAGAAACAGCAACTCATACTGGTGCACAGCAAGCCTTTGAAAGCTTAGAAGGAAATGCAATCTAAGTCAACCATTGCTTACAATAAAAACATGTAATGTAAGACAACCATTGCTCACCATACAAAGATGCAATGTAATGCAAGCATTGCTCCCCGTACAAAGATATCATATAAGACAACCATTGCTTTACATACAAGGTGCAATATAATGCAATCATTGCTCACCATTCAGATATACAATATAAGGCAACCATTGCTTACCATACAAAGATGCAATGTAATGCAATCGTTGCTCACTGTACAAAGATATAATATAAGACAACCATTGCTTTACATACAAGGTGCAATATAATGCAATCATTGCTCACCATTCAGATATACAATATCAGACAACCATTGCTTACCATACAAAGATGCAATGAAAAACAACCATTGTTTCCATACAAATGTGTTCTTAATCACCGTAGGCTAGCACCCCCATGGCCAAACTCGGCCACTACAATTGAAATCTACTAAATTGATGATCATGCATACTGTTAAAAATGGGGTATGATTTCATGGAAATCATGTGACAGTGTGATTGTGACAGTTATTAGGTGTCTATTGTAGATGTTGGTTGAAAACATCTCCAAAAATGTTGAATCAGGTTTTATTGCGGGGCTGATGTATCAGTTTGTACCCGACTACTTCCCGTTTTCAAAATGAGGTGTTGACAAAAGTATACATAAATATTATCAATTGGATTGTATTTACAGGAAGTATAATGCTTTTTTACACCTGCTCCTTAAATATTACAAAGAAAATACTACTAAATTGAGAAGGAAATGTCTAATTCTTTGATTTTGGGGTTGCTGTAAAACATAATAAATAAACAACTGACAATGGCTGAAATGCCTTCGATTGCAGGACATCTGACTATATGTATACTGTAATCAAGCATTTTCTACTGTATTCCAAAGTAAAAGTCCCACATTTCTACCTATACTCCAATTACTCTTATTACCATATATGTATTTTGTGAACATCTTATATCTGAAACCAGATTTAATCAGACGTTAATGTCAGATGAGTGTTGGTTTGACCGCTGGCATTGTACGCCATACCTCTGATGACATTTTGCTGCCTCCTTCTCTAACTTCCTGTCTCTCTCTTTCTCTCTCCCCCTCAGATGTTATTTGCCCAGGGAAGTTTGCGTGGAAGTGCTCTGCAGTCTGCTTTTGCCAAACTTACCCATTAAGTTGTCTTATCTGTCACTTCTCTGGGAGTTCAGCTGAGGTGGTGCCTTCACTCACAGGCTATATATTTCTGGAAGAGGTGTGTGTAATATGATATGATGGGAGCCAGAGAGGGCTTGAGAGAACATGGAGACACTGAAAAAGAAATCCATCATTTTTAGATATGTCCATCATAACCAGTTCACTTTCATAGTGACTGAAGTAATGACATGAAACATGTTTGATTTTGGAAACATAACTGTCTAGATACGATTTTAACACTCGAGACCTGAATAAATGGCGAGGGGGGAGAAGAAGATAGGGAGGTAAGTGCAAGGGAAAGATGAGAGGGAAGAAGGGGAGAAAACTGCAAAAGGAAAGGACAACATAGGCGATCTAAGGAGTAGAAGGAGGAAACAGAAAGAATGAAAGACTAGATGAGAAGGAGACGAGGAGCATCAGAGAGAGAAATATAGCGAGGATCTCTATTTAACCTCCCGAAAATGATCTTCAAACAAACGTCTAGACTGAGATGGAGGAGCGGAAAAAGGGCGAGTGGCAGATTAGAGAGACTGAGTGATGGGAAAGACAGGTAGGCAGATCTGACTGTCCTTTCCACCACAGTGAACAGCGCTTCTGTCTGTCAACAAAACCATTAACTGGCTTTAATGATGCTTAAAAGCACACACACACACACCAGATTCTTTGCACATCTGAGACTAATTGGATATTGATTATGCCTTCATATATTTTTTTTATTACATCATAGACATTAAATTGAGGTTTTATTACATCTCTTAGCGCATTATGTGCAGTTATTATATTGCGAGTTGCCTCGCACCATGTGGAGGCTGTGATCAGATTCATGACGATGTTTCAAGTGGTCTTAAATGTGATCAGGGTTGCGTGTCTGAAAATGCAACACAGTTTGACTACTTAAGAGATTTCAAGTGATTAAAGAAATTATGACAATAATTGACATTGCATCTCATCAGGATGAGGAGAGAATAAACATGTATGACAGTCAGTAAGAGACATAAGAGAAGAGGACCAGAAATACAAGCTTCTGGCTCTCATGTCAGGACAAGTGAGCCTTCCCCATGACAACCACGCAAACTCTATTTGCTGATGAAGACCATGGAATGCAATTGAAAGTTTATAAAAATCCTCATACGTTGACCTTGAGGTAAAGCTGCTATGAGGAACTTTCAGTTTTGTTTAGATTTTAGCTCGATTGAGCCCAACTCAAATATCGAGGCTTGGTCAGTGGTCCTAAGCTACGACGCTTTGGGAACCTCTCGAGCGTCAGTTTCTCCGTGGGACGGTGTGTCAATAAACGCTTGTTACATGCATAGTGTCTTTGCAAAATGAACTTCCTACTTCACAGGAAGTTAGGTTAAGGCCACAAAACTACTTAGTTAGGAAAAGATCGTGGTTGGCGTTGACTGGACTAACTGATGACTGGCGTAACAAAATAGGACACAAACAGTGGTCTGCTGGGTGAAAGTCCTGTGTTTGTGTCTGATAATGACTCGAGTGGATTTACGTTGGATTCAGTTGAAAGCCAGGTCCACCACATACAGACGCTAAAGAGCGCCACCGTGCGTCTCTATCAAACACTGACCAAGCGTTTGACAAGTCGGGAGTAAGAACGGGTTGGAAAAAGCAGGTGGATAGAAGCAAACCTACTGAGTGACTGATTCTTCCAGAAGATATCCCCCTCATCCGATGATGGTGGTGGAGAGCTCTGTCTGACCCTCCAACATCTCCCATAAAATCTTTATGGTTGATATCTGGGGACTCATCAAATCACTCATTGAACGCTTGTCTTCTGTGTAGAAGCAGTTGATGTTTCGGTACTTACTTATTCAGGTGTTTCCTTTAATCTGTTAACTTTTGACTAACTAACCCACCGCCACTGCTACAACTATGAGTCATCTTAGGTCGCATGTCCTTTAGTAGTGGACGGTATTTTACAGCAAAGTGTTATTTTTCATCACCTTAGTATCTCTTCCCTCCTGTCCAGACTCAGTCACTCATCCTATTTTCCTGTGAGTCAGTGAACTGGAACGACTGGAGAGAGGTATCGCTGTGCTCAATGCATCTCCCATCCAGCTTGCATCACTGTCCTCCAATCCCCGTCTCCCCTTTCACCTCTCTTTTCTCTAAGTCACTATCTTTCCGCCACTCTTTGTGACTCTTTTCTCCCCCGTCGTCATCCCTACTGAGATGATTTCGCCTGTTTCTTGTCCTTTTTCTTCTCACCTCGCCGTCAGTTCCCTTTTCTTTAGCTGCCTTTTTCCTTTGTGTGCGTGTTTGTGTAGAAATAGGCACAAACACACACAGCTAGTATTTAGTTTTTGTGTAGGCTAAAAAGACAGTGTGATCAAGTGTGTGTTAAGGTGTGCCAAGACACATTTTAAAACCATTTAGATAGATTTCTCATTGCACCGTTTGTGATACAAATAATTATGGTCAGTGAGATTTTGTTTTGTTGTCGTGAGCTCTTTCCTTGGATGATTGGCTACATTGTTGAGCTTCATTATGTTACACAGCTCAACACGCTGCACCATGCTTTGCATGCTGAGGAAGGGGTCTGCCTGAAATGCCCATTCATAAATCATCTACAGCTGGAGTGCTGTCCTGCTCCCACTTTATGATTCTTGCTTTTAAGGATACATTCCTTAAAAAGACCATGAAAAAAAAAATTCTCCCCACAGTCGATGATCCCAAAAACAAACATCCATTTTTCCAAATTGTTGTTGCTCTCCCCAATAAATTACACACAGATTTTAACATGGGCCAAGGATGATGCTGAGGGAACATAGGGCGTAATGTGGAATGGACAAAATGTCTATGAGGGAACATGAGCGGAGAGAACATTGGGTCTGATTTGGGATGAACAACATGGCTAAGGGAACATATGGCCTAATTTGTAATGGACAAAAAGTTATGTGGATATACCGGGCTTAGAGAACCTACGGCTCAGAGAACATAGGGCTCGTGAGGGAACATAAGCCTGTGGAGCTAAATGCTAACATCATAATGCTAACATACTCGCGGTGACAATGTTAACATGTTCATGTCTAGTCCAGTTTAGTTTAATGTCAACATGGCCACCATCCAAGTTCAGTGTTTTACCATGCTAATATTTGTTAGTTAGCATTAAACACATGGTACAGTTGAGGCTGATGGGAAAGTTCATCATGACTGGAATAGACTTTAACTTGTTAACATTGTCACCGCGAGTATGTTAGCATTATGATGTTAGCATT
>NW_022280153.1:572394-640238 GCF_004355925.1 Anarrhichthys ocellatus | reverse complement strand
GCGTTATAGAAAATTATGTCTTGTTCTTCTTTTGGCGTCTGCCTGTTCCTGTTCATTTGGTTCTATGTATATATATTTTTATGTATATTTATATTTCAGTCCAACAAACTGACAGAGCTACACTGCTAACATGGCCAGTATTTAATAACCTAAACCTTAGTAACCTTGATAGCAAACATTCTTCAACCTTATCCCTCCAACATGGTGAGACTGTCAAAGATGAACGTGTCTTGATTCCTGTAGAGAAACTGGATCGCTGCAGCAGCAAATATTAGTAAGATGGAGTGGAAGAATATGAAAAACTGTATAAAAGGAAATTGTACTGAATGAAAATGTGTTCTGCGTTATAGAAAAGTATCTCTTACCCTTTCTGTGGCGATTGCCTGCTCCTCTTCATCTGCTACTCTCTCCTTTTCTCCCCCCATTAACGGCCTGTCATAGTGCATCAGCCGTAAAGCAAGGCAGGGCATTAAGGAGGTCGTAACCACGACAGTGCCCTCAGCACTTCTCAGCTGATATTAACCCGATTGGAGACATATTTCAGTGGACACACACACACAACCACACATACATATCAGTGTCATCTTAGCAAACAGCAACTGACTGAAAATATATGAGTGTCTTGTGGGAAGAGTCTTGTCTGTGTGTTTTCTCATGAATTAATATGTAAAGGAACACAAATCCCTTTCCTGTAGTCAAGATGCTGCACAGCATCTGACAACTTTTTGCAGTCAACCAACGAGTGTTTGTAGACCGATTTAAGGTTTGAATAGATAGGATTACTTTTATGCATTCATCTCTACCTGGTTAGAGCAGTATTTGAACTGTAGTGTGTGTGTGATCTTTAAAATGATTTTATAAAAATAACATAAATGGTACTTGAATAGCGTTTTTCTGGTTTCTCGACTCTCGCTTTAACACTACATGTCATCATTCACACCCATTCATACACTGGTGGCAGGGCCTACCATGCAAGGTGCCACCTGCCCATCAGGACTACCTGGGGTTGGGGTTAAGTGTCTTGTTGTTTGCAACAACTAAACTACTTGGTTAGGTTTAGGAAAATATCATGGTTTGGGTTCAAATAAGAACATTTGTGATGTTGTTATGTACTAACATAGTTACTTTGGTTACGGTCTGACGCAGTTACATGCGTAACTTATGTAAAATCAAAAGTCAGCGCTTTGAGTTATTTTGAGACACTAACAGCGGCCTGCTGGGAGAAAGTCTGTGTTTGTGGATCCATCCATCCACACTGACCTCCTCCCTACGCCGAATTTGTCGCTCTTTCTACTACTGTCATACTTACTGCGGCTAATAGAGGTTGCCGCCTAACAATAAATGTAAATATGAGTCAAAATAAGCTGCTTGCACAAACAAACCTATATGGCCGTTTGTAGTTTTAAAAAAAGACACATTTTGGTGTGTGTGAAGCCGTATTATACTAACCAGATAATTAAAGATTATTCAAATTCTTTCTTCTGCAATCTCCCAATGACTGGTCCATCTTTTTTTTCTCCTTTATATGGAATTTTGCGAATTAACACTGGCAGAGAGTCATGGAAGTATGTGGTGAAACCCGCTTTTTTTTTTTAAATAGAAGCTTATAGGAAGGTCACGCTCCATGTGTTTGTGAGATTAGATTTGATGAATGGACAGAATGAGTGTTTGACATACTGACTTTGACCTTTCGCAGGCTGCTGAATATCATTAATTCAAAGGGGTGAAAACATTGCATGGGAAGAGTGTGTGTGTAGGTGTGCACAGTGCCTACACACAAGAACACACACATGGGGATAGTTTGATTACATTCACCATTTCTCAACAAAACGGGGCTTACGAATGTACTGAATGCACTTCTTAATTCATCAAACTGTTAGAAACATTTTCAAGGTTTTGAAACTTGAATCATTGTTTACTTCAACATACCGACTTCCTCTTCTCATATATTTCCGCGATTTCTTTCATTGCATGAATTTTAGTTTGTTTCCATCTGATAGACATGTCCAGACTGAGCTCCAATGACCTAGAAGAAAGCAGCACTCTGGAATATCATTTTGTAAGTTACCTTTATAGTTAATAAAAATGAATAACTATCAGGTTGAATGGTAAAAGAAGGACACATTTCAGCACTAAGGCAACATCAGCATGCGTTTCATTTCTGTCGACATGCAGCCTAAATACACAGATGCCTCCACTCAAGCAATCAAGACTATCACCACGTTTGATACAAGCAGTCTATCTGCACATCTTATCGATTCTACATTTTTTTCAAATTCAACGACTTTTATACCTGTTGAACCCTAACCCTATTTTTTAGGCCTCTGCTCGAAAATTGCATACCCATACTAAAAAGTATATCTCTGCACGCACAAGGTGTATTTGAATAATTCTGGTGTTATAAAGGGAACACTTGTGAGATTTGTTCAGATATCTATATCTATCGATATATAGATATAGATATAGAGGCATCACAAGGGGACATGTTGTGGAGGGGCGCTACATCCTCACCCAGGATCAGTGCCCACAACCCAAAATGGCCGCCGGGCTAGAGACTACAACTCCCAGACTGCCTCATCAGGCACCCAGCTGCAGGTGCTTAAGGCGCCTAATTGAGGCAGGGCTGGGACACTGAATAAAGGGCAGAGCACCATGAGAGGAGTTGGGCCCGGAGTAGGAGAGAGGACGCCTACATGGAGGAACAGATACCAAGGACTTAGCAGCGTTGGATTACTTTTTTGGTGAAGAAACCACTTTCTCCTCCGGGATGCTTTATGTTTATTTCATGGACCTTTTTGTTTGATTTGTGATTTTTGAGTTAAAGGAACTGCCAGTGGGACAGACCAATAAACCTTTATTTTTGTTTATACTGTCTGTGCCTGTTTTACGCTCCCTTTTGCACTGCCCCACCCTAGGGACAACCCGTGACACTACAGGTGGTGGAGAATGTGGGCAGTGAGGCCGAAGTGCTGGTGATTGAGAGTGAAGATTTGGAGGACTTGACGCAACTTTTTTCAGGACTTCAAACATCAGGCCACCAATCCCAAATGGAGCCACTGATGCAGATGCTGTTGGAGAGCCAGAGGGCCCAGCAAGAAATCAGCGGTGCCCTGTTGCAACAGCAAGTAAGGGCTAATGACCTGAAGGAGCAGGAGCTCCGGCAGATGCCAAAATCGAGACCCAGGGCAGCTGATTTCATCCCTAAACTAGGGGTGACAGACGATGTGGAAGCATACCTCCATGCCTTTGAAGCTACTGCAGCTCGAGAAGAGTGGCTGAGGAGACAGTGGGTTGGGCTTCTGGCGCCTTTCCTATTCAGTGAGGCACTTAAAGCATTTCAAGATGTAGAGGCCGATATTGCCCATGACTACGACCAGTTGAAGAGAGAGATTTTGAGTCGCCAGGGGCTCACAAAATTTAGCATGGCCCAACATTTTCATAACTGGTCTTTCCTAAGTGGAGACACGCCCCGGTCCCAAATGCATGAGTTGATAAGAGTGACGAAAAGGTGGCTAGAACCGGACAAATACAGCCCCACTGACATTATAGAGACACTGGTTATGGACAGGCATCTACGGGGTCTGCCTTATGAGGCCAAACGGGTAATCGGCCACCAAAAGTTAATGACGGCCACAGAGTTGGTAGAAGCGGTAGAGCAGTACCAGGCGGCCTCAGACATGCTCCGCCCACCCCGTAAAGACCCCATGGCTTCCCTCCCTGCCCGGCCACGTGTGCATCGCCAAAGTGGTCTTACACCGGCCAACCCTCACTCTAACCCACCCTTCAGAGGCAGTAGTCAACCTGTGCAGCACGGGGTGGTTCAGAACCCGGAGGTCCGCCAGTGCTATTGCTGTGACCAATTGGGCCACATCTCGTGGCAGTGCAAAAGGCTAGACGAGCCCATGCCCACAGCCGGGTCTGCCAGTGGACCACATGTCCACTTTGCTGCCCTGCTGGGGGGAAGTAGGGACAGGCGACCCACGTGCCCCGTAAAAGTGAATCGGCGCGATGTAGAAGCCTTGCTCGACTCTGGAAGTGCCAGGACCCTGATCCAGGAGGCCGTCTTGGAGGCATCTTTCCCGGCTCAAGGCAACCTCGTCCCAGTGGTTTGTGTCCACGGAGACACCCGTGAGTACCCAACCACGGTAGTGAAACTCACCACCACTAAGGGCACATTTAATGTTGAGGTGGGGGTCATCCGGTCCCTTCCAGTCCCAGTCCTGATTGGGCGGGACTGCCCGGCCTTCCGGATGCTGTGGAGAGAAGAACTAAAGCAGAGAGCAGTCGAGAGCCACGGAAACATAAGTCCAACAATTCTGAAATAAATAAATCATGGGTTAACGTTGTCAATCCCTGCGTTTACACCCCGGGGTCAGTCCAAGCCTCGGCAGTAGCCTCTAGTGGAGCTGCATCGGACAACTCCGAGCCACCACCTGGGCCGAGTGAGGATGTCTATGATGGCCCTCAGGAACTGCCACCCCTTAAAAAGGACAGTATGGAACAGCGCAATTACACGACCCAACCCTGGGAAATGCCTTAAGAAATGTCCAGGTCCTAGAGGGGATGTTGGTGGGAACCCGCTTGACTCCTTCCTACCCTCATTTTTTAGTGAAAAATGGCCTCTTGTATCAGGTAACAAGAAGTAAGGACCTAGTTGTTGAGCAACTACTTGTGCCCCGACCTCACCGCCCCACCGTTCTGCAGTTAGCCCACACACACTTGCTGGGAGCTCACTTGGGGGTAGAGAAAACTAAAGAGAGGGTGTTACAGAGGTTTTTTTGGCCAGGAGTCCACAAGGAGGTAGATAACTACTGCCGCAGTTGCCCAGATTGCCAGATAACCGCACCAAAACCAACTTACCGGAACCCCCTTATCCCTTTACCCATCATAGAAACCCCCTTTGAATGGGTGGGCATGGATATTGTGGGTCCACTCCCCAAGAGTGCCCGTGGACACCAGTACATCTTTGTCATAGTAGACTACGCCACCCGTTATCCGGAAGCCGTCCCCTTAAGAAAGGCAAATGCTAAACAAATAGCAAAGGAACTGTTCCTCTTCAGCAGCCGGGTAGGGATTCCAAAGGAGATTCTTACCGACCAAGGGACCCCCTTTATGTCCAGAGTCACCAAGGAGTTGTGTGCGCTTTTGCACGTGAAACAGGTGAGAACCTTGGTGTACCACCCCCAGACGGATGGGTTAGTGGAGAGGTTTAACAAGACCCTGAAAGCCATGCTGAGGAAGGCCATCGACAAAGACGGAAAAAACTGGGACCAGCTGCTACCCTACCTGCTGTTTGCGGTAAGAGAAGTTCCTCAGGCTTCCACTGGTTTCTCACCCTTTGACCTGTTGTATTATCACAAACCCAGGGGCCTTCTAGACATAGCCAAAGAGACGTGGGAGGAGCAACCCTGTCCCCATCGTACCATGATTGAACACATGGGGGCGATGCGAGACAGGATGGCAGCGGTGTTTCCCCATTGTGAAGGAGCACATGGCGAAGGCTCAGAGGGCAGTTTATAACTGAGCAGCCCAACCCCGGGAATTCAACCCTGGAGACACATTCCACGGTGGGGACCAGGACTCTAAGTTCTTGGCCACTTGGCAGGGACCATATGAAGTAATTGAAAAGGTTGGGGAAGTCAATTATAAAGTACGGCAACCGGGAAGAGGAAAGGTGAGCAAATCTACCATATTAACCTCTTAAAGAAATGGCATGACCGAGAGGCGTTGTTCAATTGTCTTCCCCCCAGAGAGTTGACAGATCCTGCCCGGGACGAAGTGCAGTTTGGCCCGGACCTCTCCCCTCACCAGCTGCAGCAGGCAAAAGAGCTTGTGGAAGGTAATCAGGATGTCTTTTCATGCCTCCCAGGCTGCACCCACCTGGTGCAACATGAAGTACGCACCCAGCCAGGTAAAACGTTAAACCAAAAGCCTTATCGGGTACCAGATGCCCGCAAGAAGCTGATTGACGAGGTGGTAAGGAAGATGTTGGCATTTAACATGATTGAGGAGTCCAAGAGTGCCTGGTTAAGCCCTATCATCCTGGCAGACAAGCCGGACAACACTATACGTTTTTGTAATGATTTCAGAAAAGTAAATGAAGTGTCTGAATTTGATGCATACCCTATGCCTCGTGTCAATGAGCTGATAGGAATCGTGCCTGGCCCAGATTTTCAAACAACCCTGGATCTTACAAAAGGGTATTGGCAAGTTCCCTTGTCTGCAGAATCAAAGGAGAAGACAGCCTTCGCCACCCCGGGAGGTCTTTGGCAGTACCGTATGATGCCCTTTGGCCTGTTCGGAGCTCCCGCCACGTTCCAGCGCTTGATGGATCAGGTACTTAAACCCCATCGAGAGTATGCATCTGCCTATATGGATGATGTGGTGATTCAGAGCCCAGACTGGGAAAGTCACTTACCGCGGGTGCAGAAGGTCCTGGACTCCCTCCGGCAGGCAGGCTTGACAGCGAACCCCAAGAAGTGTAAGCTGGCTTTCGGGGAGACCAACTACTTGGGGTATACCATCGGGCGGGGCCTTGTCAAACCCCAGGAGGCAAAACTCTGTGCAATCCAAGACTGGCCAAAACCGGTGACCAAGAAGCAAGTGAGATCTTTTTTTGGGCCTTGCCAATTATTACAGAAGGTTCATCCCTGACTTCTCTATGATAGCAGCCCCCCTCACAGAACTAACGACCAAGAAACACTCCCGTGTGGTGACATGGTCCCCGGCGGCAGAAGAAGCATTTGGCGACCTGAAGAGGGCCTTGTGTTCAAAATCAGTCCTTACTGCCCCCGACTTCAGCAAGGAGTTTGTGGTCCAGACAGATGCTTCTGAGGTGGGTCTGGGCACTGTGCTAGCCCAGATAAAGGAAGGTGAGGAACACCCCGTTCTGTATTTGAGTCGGAAGTTGCTGCCGAGGGAGAAGAGCTATGCCACAGTGGAGAGAGTGCTTAGCCTTAAAATGGGCCCTGGAAACACTCAAATATTACCTGCTTGGAAGGAGGTTCACTCTGGTGACCGATCATTCACCTTTGCAATAGATGGCAAAAAACAAAAACCAACAGCAGGGTAACTAGGTGGTTTTTAAGCCTCCAGCCTTTTAATTTCTCTGTCATTCACAGGCCAGGACGGCGCCATGGAAACGCAGATGCCCTGTCACACCGTGATGCCTTCTGGTCCTCATTCACCCTGCCGAGGACGTCAGGCCCGGGGAGAGGGATATGTGGCATCACAAGGGGACAGGTTGTGGAGGGGTGCTACATCCTAGTGTAGTGTAGTGTGTAGTGGCTAGCACCATCACCTCACAGCAAGAGGGGCCCGGGTTCGATCCCTGATGGTCCTGTGTGGAGGTTGCATGTTCTCCCTGTTGCAGCGTGGGTTCCCTCCGGGTTCTCCGGCTTCCTCCCACAGTCCAAAGACATGCAGCTCAGGTTATTTGGAGACTCGAAATTGCCCGTAGGTGTGAATGTGAGCGTGAATGTTTGTCTGTCTCTATATGTGCCCTGCGATGAACTGGCGACCTGTCCAGGGTGTACCCTGCCTTCGCCCAATGTCAGCTGGGATCGGCTCCAGCGCCCCGCGACCCTGAACAGGATAAGCGGTTTGGATAATGAATGAATGAACTTAATTACAATATCGAGGTACTCTATTTCACCATTTTGTTTGTGTATATCTATTTTGTGATACTGCTACTTCACATTTGATGCCTTACACAACAGATCTAAAAACAATGTCTTTCTTTTTTGTGTTCGCAGTTCAATTAACGACAAAGGTAAAGGCCATACGAGTCCGCTACAGACAAGCGGTGGACTCTGGCAAAAAAAGTGGCCATGGAAGAGTTGTTTTGCTCTATTTTGAGCTCTGCCAGTCGATTTAGGGAGGCTCTCCAGCTACCAGTGCCATTAAGCAAGGGATTGAGACTACAGACGTGGCAGTGGAGGCCCTGGGAGCCAACGGCAGCACCTCGGACTGTGGGTCACCTTCCGTGTCGGGTGAGGACAGAGAATGCGACCTCTGCGGAGACGGTGGCAAGTCGCCGCCAGAGACTGGATGCATCCCTAGGTGGCCACAGGAGGGAAAGGCTGAAGAGGAAACTCTCCATGGACTCAGTGGCACAGGAGGATCTGGATATCAAGAGGCGGCTCCTTCAGCGTGTAGAAGCCACAGACGCCGAGTTTGTGGAGACAATGGGCCGGTGGTCATCCTCCATGGACCGCCTCAACACCAACATTGAGGTGCTGATGCAGCACATCGTGGGATCACGGCCTATGACCCCACACTCATTGCACAACCAGGCACCTAGAAGATCAACACAGCCACACTACCACTCACACATTGGGGTATTCCTTCATGAGATACGGCATCAGGGGATAAGCTGGATCACCCAGCACAAAAACAGGGACAGCATCTTCGCCCTCTATCAATTCTTTGGGGCTGCTCCATCTTTTAGGTCACAACTCAATTTCGAGTTGGCAAATATACACGCGTCATGCACACTTCCCAGCCATTTCACAACGTCCATGAAACAGTATTTGTAGTCACACACGGCCTGTACATTCAAAGAATGTTTCACCCTTTCTGTTGATGTAGTCTGTAGATTTAGCACGTGGTTGTTTCACTTCGATATGTGTACAGTCAATGGCCCCCAAGCATTGTGGCATACCGTGTGTTTGGAAGAAGTTGACCACAAGGTCCCTCACTTCGGGCTCTGTACTCGGTGATGGCCTTACAGACTTGTCGGATGATGACTGAAACAACTTGTCGAGATAGTCCAAATGCATTCGCGGTTTTCCGGAGTCTGCCCTCGTCACTCAGGTAATACAACATGCACGCTTCCTTTGTAAGTCCACATCCACGGGCGCCCTCCTCATCGTGGTTGTTACTCCTCTACATGTAGACGTAATAATTCGCTAAGGTTGATCAATGCCGATCTGGACATTCGAAAGTTGTCTCGCCATTCTTCGGGAATCATAACTTCATTGATGAAATGATTCCACCAGGCGCTTGTTCTTCCTGGCCTCACCCAAACCTGGCGCTCCATGTAGGGCTGATAACGCCTATGGACACCGGAATTGTCGCACAGTGCTCGAAGAATAGCTTGCCTCCTCCGCGTGTAGGAAGTAGTAGCATTGTAAAATGCCGAATTTAACTGCACAATAGCTGCTAGTACAGACAAAGCAAGCAACGCTTGAAATTCATTATCCATGTTGAAATGAATCACTGGTAGCCCTGGCTGTTTGTTTTCTTCCGGGTACGGGTTACGTGATACCGAGTGTGACGAATCAGGGAAGGAGACGTCATGGCTGCTAAGAACCAATCAAGTAGCTAACACGGGTGTGGGCGTCATCTTTTCTAAACATATCCGTTTCCGACCGTCCACACAAAAACGCAACCCCGGAGTTGTCAAACTCCTCCGACCTCGGGAGCGTTTTCAAACTCCTCCGTTTACGGTGCTCTAAAACTCCGGCGTAGTGTGGACGCTCAGTGTAAACCTATGCGTTTCCAAACAAAAACGGAGTAATGTGGACATGGCCTAAGGGTCAGACAAAAGATTTTCACTATACATGTCACGGGAGTTCACGGTTAGGACCCAATAGCAAGACCACAGGAGACAGAAGTTGGTATAAACAGGTTTTATTTAGCCTGAATAAAGATGACAGGAAGGTGTGGAGCCCGTGGTCCGACACCAGAGAGTAGGCAGATCGACGGTGTGAGTCCCGTGGCTCGACACCGGAGAGCTGGCAGCTTGATGGCGCGAGTAGTCCGTTAACACAACGGAGGGCAGAGCGGCGGTGTGTAGTCCGTTAACACAACGGAGGGCAGAGCGGCGGTGAGTAGTCCGTAAACACAAAGGAGGGCACAGGGGATTCCCGGACCGACTGACACCGGAGGCAGGCGCTCGAGGCCGAAGATGCAATGGGGTTGAAGGGGTTGAAGCGGGTGAAAGACGGTACGACCCGACAACCCCAGACTGCAGGACCAGAGTTTATATAGTGCTAGGGGAAGCGTTAGTGGGACCTGAGTCTGGTGTGTCAGCCTGCAGGAGGTAATCGGCTGGAGTGGCTGCAGCTGTGTGGCCATGGGAGGTGTCTGGTCTGACAGGGATCCTGACAATACAACCAACATGTCTCTTAACTCGATGCTATGTGCGACAGCCACATTTAACATGCTCCTGCAGGAGCGTTCACGGCGCAGAAGAGCCAAAATACAGCGTGCCATCATGTTTTTAATAGAGGTAAGCATCATACACGCTTTAATTGTAATGCTTTATGAGTGGTTGCACAAAGAATAATTAAATGTAAACCAACTTTAAATCACATTTTAGAAAAGCTAGGTGTGGGAAGTAACTTTCCTGCATTTTGTAGATAGACCAAGAGCCACTACATTCTCAATTAAATCCTCATGTGCCAGCCCTTGCTGTGTTCTTTGATGGTCAGAACGACCTCATGGTGGATTATAGGCTGGGGCGTCAATCTATGTAGGCCCTTTTGCAAATTCTGCCATCAAAGAACACACAGGGCTGGTAATATGAGGTACATTTACTCATTACTGTTTACTGGTTGGCACACGGCCTATCATACAGTGTGGTGTCCCAGGCCTCCAGTATCCCCAAGTCTACAGACTAGTGCACAGTGGAGTGGAGAAAATTGCAGCCCTTCGCCAGGAGGTCATCAAACTACCCACCGCTGGAGTACTGGGTGAGGTTGGCCACGCATTTGCCCAGCTGGCCAACAGCCCAGTGTTCTCCAGGTGTGTGGGTGCCATTGATGGCTGCCATTTCCGCATAGACCCCCCCAGGACCGGATGGCCAGGATTACGTCAACAGAAAGCTCTTCCCATCCACACAATTGCAAGCAGTATGTGATGGGAAGGGCCTCTTCATTAACACCTTTGTGGGGTATCCTGGCTCCGTCCATGACACGAGTCCTGAACAGCAGCAGGATCTACAAAGAGGCTCTGTATCTTCCCTCAGGTATGTCTAATTCAAGTTTTTAATACATCAATAACTGAAAGAAATAGTAATTACTTTCACACTCTACAGGATACTTTATTTTGGGTGATGGTGGCTACCCCTGCATGAATAGACCTGTGGCCATCATCACCCCATATAAAGAACCGCTGCAAGGGAGGGTGCAGAGCCGCTTCAACCAGCATCATGCAAAGGCCCGTTCCATCATAGAGTGGGCCTTTGGGATGTTGAAGACTCGGTGGAGATCGCTGTTCTTCAGGGCTCTGGAGGTCGACCATACCTTTGTCCTCCAAGTCATCACCGCCTGTGCAGTGCTGCACAACATCTGCCTCACAGCAGGGGACATCCTTGAGCCAACTGAGGATGTCTGTAGTGCTGGGCGGTATACGGGTTTTAATTTCCCGTATGATATTCATTTTTCACACAGTCATACCGGTGCATAGCCGAAAGAACTGACGTCACTCTTCGACAGCAGAATATATTGTTCGCCGCTAGGAGTGCTACGGTCAGAGCTAGTTGTCTTAAGTGTATTGAGAGGGACCCCTAATCATGGTTATAACTTTATAACTCAACAACTAACGCTCTTTAACAGGGCAAAACACCACGACACAACAGTTTGTGACAAACAATTTATAACACTAATAATTGTACATTTATAAAATTACACCACCGAATGGCATGCTGGGTACAGCTCGCTAGCTAGCCCGGTAGCACAACAGTCTGTTAACAGACGGGAGAGGCGCCGTCACTACAGTAACGTTAAATTAAAGAACAGAAAAGAACGATGCAGGATGAACAAAGAGAGACCGGAGATGCACAGATAGTCTGTGCCCAAGAGAGGAGCTGTGCCGTCGGATTCGAGGCAGTCAACCAGTAACATTAGCGCAAGTGAAACAGTGAAGCCAAAGGGTCAGACATCGCTTGAAGAGGCATTTGCTCGAGGCACTGCATACGACAAGAAAAGCAAGCGGTGGAGCGACATTACGAACACAATAACGACCCATCTATGAAAGGACATGGTCCCGCTACAGACAGTCGAGAAAGACGGGCTCAGGGCAATGATTAAAAAATTGGATTCAAGGTACGTCTTACCGGGGCAAAACACTTCAGCCAAACTGCTATCCCAACATTATATGAACAGACCCTATAGTAAGCAAAGCCTTTATACATGACATTAAAATGTTTTTATATTCTATGTACTCCTGACAGAGTAAGCCATTATAAACCTATAACAGTCAAAAAAAAGTCAAGGAAAAAAATAATACCGTGAAACCGCCAGAATCTTAAGTGTTTTGGTCATACCACCCAGCACTAGATGTCGGGGACATTGGTGTGGTTCCACCATGTCCAGTGAGGGGGGAACGAGGCGGACAAACTGGCAGGGCAGCTCTGTGGAGTTGCAGGAGCACGATTATTTGTAGACTTGGGGACACAAAGGCCTGGGACTCCACACTTTATAAGCCGTGTGCCTTTTGAAGCACCTCTTTTAGTTATGTATATTTTTAAGTTGCCTTAAGTTTGCGTTGTGCATTACTCTTGTAAAATATATTAAAGTAATTTGTGTACTGTATACAAATTCTCATTATTCCTGTTTGTTCCCAACATCTCCTTACCCGTTTAAGTCTGCATTTTTATTACAATTTAGCTCAACACATCTTTTGCAGTTTGTGCTGATAAATGTAAAGGTGTATAAATATACAGTGGGTACGGAAAGTATTCAGACCCCTTTAAATTTTTCACTTTGTTTCATTGCAGCCATTTGCTAAAATCAAAAAAGTTCATTTTATTTCTCATTAATGTACACTCAGCACCCCATCTTGACAGAAATGTAGAAATTTTTGCAAATTTATTAAAAAAGAGAAACTGAAATATCACATGGTCATAAGTATTCAGACCCTTTGCTGTGACACTCATATTTAACTCACATGCTGTCCATTTCTTCTGATCCTCCTTGAGATGGTTCTACTCCTTCATTGGAGTCCAGCTGTGTTTAAATAAACTGATTGGACTTGATTAGGAAAGGCACACACCTGTCTATATAAGACCTTACAGCTCACAGTGCATGTCAGAGCAAATGAGAATCATGAGGTCGAAGGAACTGCCCAAGGAGCTCAGAGACAGAATTGTAGCAAGGCACAGATCTGGCCAAGGTTACAAAAGAATTTCTGCAGCACTCAAGGTTCCTAAGAGCACAGTGGCCTCCATAATCCTTAAGTGGAAGAAGTTTGGGACGACCAGAACTCTTCCTAGACCTGGCCGTCCAGCCAAACTGAGCAATCGTGGAAGAAGAGCCTTGGTGAGAGAGGTAAAGAAGAACCCAAAGATCACTGTGGCTGAGCTCCAGAGATGCAGTAGGGAGATGGGAGAAAGTTCCACAAAGTCAACTATCACTGCAGCCCTCCACCAGTCGGGGCTTTATGGCAGAGTGGCCCGACGGAAGCCTCTCCTCAGTGCAAGACATATGAAAGCCCGCATAGCCCGCACAGACTATGAGAAATAAGATGCTCTGGTCTGATGAGACCAAGATTGAACTTTTTGGCGTTAATTCTAAGCGGTATGTGTGGAGAAAACCAGGCACTGCTCATCACCTGCCCAATACAATCCCAACAGTGAAACATGGTGGTGGCAGCATCATGCTATGGGGGTGTTTTTCAGCTGCAGGGACAGGACGACTGGTTGCAATTGAAGGAAAGATGAATGCGGCCAAGTACAGAGAGATCCTGGAAGAAAACCTCTTCCAGAGTGCTCTGGACCTCAGACTGGGCCGAAGGTTCACCTTCCAACAAGACAATGACCCTAAGCACACAGCTAAAATAACAAAGGAGTGGCTTCGGAACAACTCTGTGACCATTCTTGACTGGCCCAGCCAGAGCCCTGACCTAAACCCAATTGAGCATCTCTGGAGAGACCTGAAAATGGCTGTCCACCAACGTTCACCATCCAACCTGACGGAACTGGAGAGGATCTGCAAGGAAGAATGGCAGAGGATCCCCAAATCCAGGTGTGAAAAACTTGTTGCATCATTCCCAAGAAGACTCATGGCTGTACTAGCTCAAAAGGGTGCTTCTACTCAATACTGAGCAAAGGGTCTGAATACTTATGACCATGTGATATTTCAGTTTTTCTTTTTTAATAAATTTGCAAAAATTTCTACATTTGTTTTTTTCTGTCAAGATGGGGTGCCGAGTGTACATTAATGAGAAATAAAATGAACTTTTTTGATTTTAGCAAATGGCTGCAATGAAGCAAAGAGTGAAACATTTAAAGGGGTCTGAATACTTTCCGTACCCACTGTATACATGAAATGAAAAGCTGTCCTTGGAGAACTCTGGAAAAGGAATGTTCGAAGAGACCTTTGACTTATGCAACTACCATCATTGACCTGGGATTTGACACCAAAGCAAGATGTTTTTCCACAACTTAAAATTTATTTAGAACAGTCTTACAAAAAAACGTTTTATTTTAAATATGAGCTTTAAAATGTAGCCTTCTGGTGTACTCCGAGAATAAAATTAAGTGATAAGGCAATATTTACTTTAAGCAAAAAAATATATTATTAACCAGTATTTCAGCTCTAGTTAGCGTCTTTTTTTCCCAATCAATATTATTATTAAGCTTTATTTAGACATAATCCATTGAGACTGAGGTCATTTTCAAAAGTTTTAGTCATATAAAAACAGATTGCCAGAGTAGCGAGAACCATCGCCTGTACAAAAGAAAGTGTAAGCTTAAATATTAACTTCCAGTTACTGTAAAGCTGTTAGAATTGTGGCCCATCTTCTATTTGCAATTAATATGTATTCAATCCAGTTCAATTATTTAAATTAAAATGATAATCTACTCTGCCTAAGGTAAATTATCAAGAGTAAAATAATATCTGATCTATACACACCTCTGTATTAGCAACCCGCTGAAATGAAGGTACAGGCACCTTAACCCTCTCTCTCATTACTTGGGACTGGAAGTACACAGGCTTTGGTCATTACAGTGAACAGTGTCTGGCAGTGTGATGAGAAGGCAGGTGAGCCCTTGTTGCTGTAGTTCATCTCCTTGGAGCAGAGGCTGCATTTAGCATACCCTGCCTTATCAATGCATTTAAAATACTGTGACAGCGGGAAGCTGTACTCAAGTCTGTTTAGACCTCCACCTTTATCCAGGCCCAGCTCCACCTTTATCCAGGCCCAGCTCCACTCACAGCTCAGCCCTGCGTCAAGGTGTGCTACACAAACAGCCTCCTCTCCCTGAAGCTCTTTGACTACGTCATCTTATCAGCATCTGGGCCTCATGTTTCGTGGTCATAAAAGTTATGACCACAAAATCGCCTCATTCTACTTTGAGTTAAAAAAAAAAACAAATCCTGCAACCAGATGAGCCGGTGTTCGGGTTTAACGTTAATGAGTGACCACGTGAACTGAACTGGAACACGGGGGTTGCATTGTTCCATCGCGTTACGTTTTTTCCTCCTAAATCGCGATAATGACGAACGTTAACAGTCAACAAAGTTCCGCATGCAGTGGCCGTTACCGTTCAGACTTGCTGGGTGAAGGCTAACGGAACTTAAACGGTGGGAAATGAAGACGCTGTAGACATCTTAACGCTGATTGGCCAAGACTCGACGAGTCACATCAAAGATGTTTTATTGCGAAGATCACGACATCACCCGTCTCACTCCAATTGGAGAAACGCTGGCTCGCCAGTTTGTGGCAGCATGAAGCTAGAGGCCACAGGTTACCCAAACTGAACAAAATGCTAGGGGATTAATCGGAATTGTAGGTGCGATTCTTCCACCTTGGATGCAGCAGAAGTGTGCTAGGCCCATAAAGCAGTCCATGTATCAAATCATACCCTGCAACTGTAAACTTTTACCAAAAAACAAGGCTCCACGGCGCGCACGACTCTTTCCTCTAACCTCACATTGGATGGGCTTAAATATAAATCATACTTTGTCATAAAAGAGGTTGCTCACATATTCACAAGGAGTTTATATTCCCTTTGTAGCACGGCCCAGCAACCTCTCTGAGACAAGGATTCTGTAGGACATTATTGGGATTAAATAGAACAGTTACTTTTAACTTCCCTACGCCTGGTGAAAGATTAATGTCCGAGACATCAACTTTAGAAAATAGCAAAGTGGACCCTTGAAGATTTAGTCAGCCAGAAGATAATAAGACAGAATCGTGATCATTAACTTCCTGTTTTCTCCTCTGACATCACAGGGTTCTGCACACTCAAGATAAAGCAGCTTGCCGGGAGGCCGGCGCTTCTCAAGAACAAGGGAGTATGAGAAAAAAAAAAAAAAAAAAAACTTCTTGTAGGACAGCGCAGTTCTCTCTACAGATCATAAAAAAAGATGCAAACACATTCAAAACTGTGATATGAAGAATAAATAAAATGATCTAATTTGGTTTGTGGTTTTGATGCGTCACTTTGTGTAAAAACTTATTTCTGATGAATTTCTTCACACAGCAATCCTTTTAAAGTTCTCATCTCTTCCATGGTGAATGTAGCCAACATCATATTACAATCAACTTTTTCTGGGAATCCTGTATACCCTGTCTGTACACAATGTCCTACATCTGCCTGCATGCATCAATACATGTTTAACAGCTATGGAAGCCTTTTTTGACTAATGGACACCCATTTGATTCATGAGAGAGTCTGTTGTGAGAGAGTGTCAGTTTTAAAAATGAATGGTGCCGCTTAAAAAAAAAAAAATTCTACAAAAACAAAGAAAGGAAGAGGAGAACTACAATGTTGATTAAAATGTTCTGCAACAACTAGTCGGTTCTGTATTCAAGCACGAGAACAGCATTTTTATAAGTGAGAACACAAAAGAATCAGCAAAAACTTTTAATTCAGTGAAAGAGAGACATGGTCTTGCAGAAAAATAGCGTAGAAAACGAGAAAGAAAAATACAAATGATTCTGGCTGTCCTTTTTCAAATATTTTGCGATAGTAAATGGGCCTTGAAAACAAGGAAGTCAGGCCACCTAAAGCAATGATGAGACCGAGTCTGCATTTACATCTCATGTCTCACGTACCTAAAAAAACCTGATCTCACATTTGCTTAGTTCATTTGCTTTTGCTGCTTTCCCTACAGGTGTTGGAGGTGGGCGTGGCAGAGGGTCATCAGCAGAGTGGAAACACCTGGGTTGCCAGTGTTGCTGATGAGCAGCAACACTGGCAACACATTTGGTTCTTGGTTGACATTTTTTTCTACAATATACAACATAGTATACACACTTTCCACTCATGCACTCACCTACACTGCTGGAATTACTGACTCCACATGCCATTGTTAAACTTAAGCTTGCCTCTTATGTTGCCTTTAAATTAATAATTTGATAATTTGTGAGTCTCATTTTGTCATGGCCGTGCGGCCCAGTTTGTGACAGCCGTTTATTTGAACCTGCAACTCCCTCCATCTTACTTTCTCAAAATTTAGGTTTCATATTAAAAGCGGTTCAGATTAGGTTTAAAGAATGAAGTGTTTCCATACCAGAAAATTACAAAGTGAGCATGAACCAGACAATGTGCATACTGAATACACTTTGTCTTGAGTCTGCTGTTGATGAACGCCATTGTCCCACAATGCAACGCCCATAGGCAATTGAAGAACTGCTGACAGCCAGTCTGTTCTCCCTCCCAGTGCTTTGAAAACCGTAGTTTGGTCAGTGGCCCTCAGCGTCTGACACTTATTACAAGCTCAAAGCAACTGATGTAGTTTAAAGAGATAGTCCACACAAGGTGGGTGGGCCACAGAAGGTGGGTGGGCCACAGAAACACAGGACTTTGGTCCAGGAGACCGCTATTTGTGAAGTTAAGAGTAAACAACTGCAATATCAGTACATGCATGTGCAATATAAATATTCCATATTTCCTTCCTTATATGTGCAATAATGTGTCTCTAACCACTCCGATTATATTGTGTTTTAGTTTTTTACGGTTTACTTATTTATTATACCTTTACCGTTTGATTAAACATGTTTTATTTTCTACTGATGTCTCTTGTTGCGCTGTCCACTTTGCTGCTGTAATCCTGTACATTTCCCAGCTGTGGGACTAATAAAGGATTATTTTATTTTAAACACTGACAATGTCATGTTTGTCAGTCACGTTTAAGTCAACCACGTTTTTTTCCTAAACCTAACTAACTTCATGTGAGGACTGATGTATATTTTAAATAAACAATTGGTAAAATTGCTTCGACATTCATGTGCCTTGACCTTTCCTCTCACACATGTAATGTCCAATACTTTGGTCGTCATCATCATCCTTAGGTGTAGTTCATGCTCATTAGAAGACGCAGACTCCTTTCATTTCTGAAAAGCTTTTATTGTGAAGTGTCTGAATCACAAATAGACTGTTTATAGTTATCTTAAAAGTGGTTTGGAAAATAGAATATATCTCCTGCACTTCTTTTCATATCGCAAATATATCCATTTTAAAACATTATGCTCCGAGTTCAGAGGTGGCTCCAAAAATGAATATCCAACGTGCTCTACAGAAAAGGGTAAACTTTTTCACACTTTACAAAGCTCTTTTCTTCACCTAAAGCATGGCAGGGGCACGACTTCTTCCAAATCAGACTTTTTTCACTTTGGAGATTTTTTTACATCAACTTTAATGTAAAAAAGAAGCTCCTGGCAGTTTGAAAGAAGGGGATTAATATGAGCACGGCCCACAGCCACACTGCTTAGAATTGTATTTGCATATACACAAGCTAAACTAGCTTAATGGTGACTGACCTCTTATCATCTCTGCTTTTTAATCTTCCACACACACACACACACGCTGTAACACTGCTTTAGATAATGTGGTTTCTAGAGCGAGAGTTAAAAACAGGATGAACACATTTGGAAAATGGCGAAAGAAGAGACGATGACTAGGAACACTCGCTAACCTAAGTCAGTTATCATTGTAACCATTACGATTTATGTCACCTAGTAATTCAAACCAGGATTTTTTTCCAACCTCAACCAAGTTGTGTGGGTGCCTAAACTTAACCAAACGTTAACCGTAGCACTGGCACATTATAAAATGGATTTAACACTCAGAGAACGTAGCAGTTTGCTGTTTTCTGCCATTTTTAGCATGTAATAATTATTATATGCTAATTATGAATATTTCAGACAAATGTCTAATTAGATAAAATGATGAAGTGAGGACATTTTGGAAAGACATGGATGCAAACTGCAACTTGACTGGTTGGGCGGAGGCATACAACTATGAACAACCACAAAAGTGGTAATTCTAGTTGGACAATGCGTTCTTTATTGTTTTACTCTGAAATGTTGCACATTAACATTATGTTTAATGCAGCACTCATCAAATGTATTATAGATTCAATAATGGCATGCAGGCCTTATATGAGCCCAAAAAGCATTCAAATCAGAGCAGCATTGGTGTGGTTCTTTAGCCCAGGTCTTAAAAGGCTGCTATACAATTTGCAATCCACCAGATGCCACTGTACTTGCTGCTCTGATGCTTCAAATTTTCTTTTCTTTTGACACAAACAGAAAACAAGCACCAGATTTTCATTGACTTTCATTCGCCAAAGCACAGGGAAACCAAGGCCATTAAGAGGACGCGCTGGACACGAGGTGAAAAGACAAAGTGACAAGGAACAAAGGAACTGGGCAGATATAGTGAATGACTGATTGGGAAAGTGAGAACAGCTGAGCAGGAGGTGAGGTGACTGCAGGACTAATGAGGGCCAGGTGAAACAGATCAGGGCAATCAAAAATGGTGGGAAAACACACAAAGGCAGCAAGTGAAGTGATCTAAAATGAGAGGAGGGGTGAGTGACACAATTAAACAGGAAGCACTAAACAGGAACAACGTGAATAGATTTAACAAGAAAAACTCAACCTCAGGAACACATTATTTCTTGAGCAACCTGAAGTATACATGCAAGAACATAAAAGTAAAATAGTTTACATCCCAAGTCTCTTATTTGTCATTTCCCCGCTCCTTGGTTGAACCGGAAGTTGTCCTGCACCGCCATAGTGACAGCCGTCCCAAAGCTTTTATTCCTGTTTTAAGGAGCCATGGAGGATGCACGAGAGCAACCTTCCCGGAAGTTGTGCTGCTTAGACATGCTTAGTCGTGCCTTAGTCGACATCTGGCACATTTGATGGAGACGGCGGAGAAACAACACAAGTGCCCTTTATTTGATGTCATTTAATGCTTTTGAAATATAACGTCACACGAATGCAACACGTGCTTACGTTTATTCCATCCACAACCCATTATATCATGTCATAATGGCCCCTTCTTAACAAATGTGTCATACAGCATCTGTTATTTATCGGACCTCCGTTAAAAACACCTGCGTTTGTTCATGACACTACGGTCACAAAAGTGCCAGCGTACACGTAGCTGACACATTTCATGTTTAGCTGATTATTTCAACAACCATGTCACCCATACAGGGTAAAACAGTTGCGTATTAATTGTTCACTATGTCATGCGGGTGAAATAATGTGTGACAGTGTACTGACATATATGAAATGTCTCATTCAAAAGGGACAGACGAATCCACGATGAAATTGATAAGACTATAGCAGTGATTTTCCATCACTGGGCCGTGGCACACCAGTGTGCTGTGAGAGATCGCCAGGTGTGCCGTTGGTAAATGTCCAATTTCACTTTATTGGTCCCAAAAAATATTATTTAGTTGCTGCAAATAATTTGCCATTGTTGAGCGTCTGAGCCTGCAATATAGTAGCTGGCTAAGTAATCCAAGTATCCAACCTTAGTACTAACCTTAGTATCCAATACTATCAGTAGGTAGCGGAAAAATGACCTTTCAAATTTAAGACAGTAGTATTAAGTAGTACTTTGGATTTACTTTCACCGGGGATCCGACTGCACTGACTCCATTATGCTTGGTGTGTGGGGAGAAGCTATCCAACAGTACCATGGTCCCAAGCAAGCTTGAGTGCCATATCCAGACGAAAAACCCGTCACTTCAAAACAAGAACACGGACTATTTTGTTCGCCTGCGTACACAAACTGAGAAACAGGTAATTTCAATGAGAAAATGTGTCATTTTGTAGCTTTTTTGGTTGTTGGTGTGCCGCGGGATCTTTTTAATGTAAAAAATGTACCGCGGCTCAGAAAAGGCTTGAAAAACACTGGTCTATAGTTTAGAAAATGACCACCTCTTCACAGGAAAGAGGCATTCAGCCAAGAGTGGGCCTGGGAGTGAGATAACAAATTGACATCGGTTTTGACAACGCTTTGTCTGCATCGATAAACAATGCAATGTCGCGCTTCCATCATTGTCCACTTGCTATGTGTGTGCTGTAGTTATTATGTATGTAGCTTATTGTAAGGCACCACACTTGGGCTCTTCCACCCATTTTGGACGTGAGACTGACATGAATCAAATGGTATATGTGAGAATAAACATAGCTCGTAGTATATAGACTTTGAATAACCGTTTTGCAGTTGAATAGGATCTCGTAGCTTTTGGCCATATCAACAACAGATGCCCTTTTATGAAACGTCACTGTCATGTGTCTGGGATCATACTAGGAATGCCATGAGTGAACATGTTTTTGTTTTACTCTACAGAGAAATTATAAAGATGATGGGTCTGGAGGGACACCTCACCTCCACAAAGATCTCCTAAAAATAAAAAAATTGAATATAAGGTGAGATATTCTATTTATTCATGAGCTCAGTTTACTTCCATGTAAAGCATTAGTAACTAACATAATGCATCCCTTCCCAGTGCTTTTAGTGTGTCTGCATCACACTGATAAATCCCCTTTGTTATTTTACAGGACCTCAAAAATTCCACCTAAGGGGTCAGATGGAGGGGAGGCCACGGCAGCTACTTGGCCATGGTTTTCCCTGGTGGCCTTTAGGAAGCGGTCCTATATTGAGCCCCCCAGTCCTGATGGACTCATGCGTTGGGGGACACCATGAGCCTGTGGCTGACGTGGCCCCCAGTGGTAGTGGCTCATAATCCTCTGGAGCTGGGTTAAGGTTGGGGCCAGGCATGTGAGGAAGAGGATTCTGCATAGCACAACTAACTGTACCACCACGGAGCAGGACGATGAGCCAAAACGACGGGCCACCAGGGGGGCCCTGATGGACTTCTTAAAAGAAAAAGGAGGAAGAACGCTTCCAGGCTGCACGCCAGTAGATTTTTAGATGTGTTTGCGTTAGTCAAAAAACAATAATTTGGATTCATTTATATGAATATGTTGTGTTAAAAAGTATTATCTATTTTGTCCTGTGTTGGACAGTTTTTTGCTCAGGGTATTATTTTTAGTCGGACCATGTTCTAGATAGATTTTTAGTTGTGGAAAAACGTCTTGCTTCAGTGTCAAATCCCGGGTCAATGATGGTAGTTACAAAAGTCAAAGGTCTCTTCGAACATTCCTTTTCCAGAGTTCTCCAAGGACAGCTTTTCATTTCATGTATACAGTTGTGTGAAAAAGTGTTTGCCCCTTCCTGATTTCTTATTTTTTTGCATGTTTGTCACACTTAAATGTTTCAGATCATCAAACAAATTTAAATATTAGACAAAGATAACACCATTAAACACAACATGCAGTTTTTATATGAAGGTTTTTATTATTAAGGGGGAAAAAAATCCAAACATACATGGCCCTGTGTGAAAAAGTGATTGCCCCCTAAACCTAATAACTGGTTGGGCCACCCTTAGCAGCAACAACTGCAATCAAGCATTTGCGATAACTGGCAATGAGTCTTTTACAGCGCTGTAGAGGAATTTTGGCCCACTCATCTTTGCAGAATTGTTGTAATTCAGCCACATTGGAGGGTTTTCGAGCATGAACCGCCTTTTTAAGGTCATGCCACAGCATCTCAAATCGGATTCAGGTCGGGACTTTGACTAGGCCACTCCAAAGTCTTCATTTTGTTTTTCCTAAGCCATTCAGAGGTGGACTTGCTGGTGTGTTTTGGATCATTGTCCTGCTGCAGAACCCAAGTGCGCTTCAGCTTGAGGTCACGAACAGATGGCCGGACATTCTCCTTCAGGATTTTTTGGTAGACAGCAGAATTCATGGTTCCATTTACCACAGCAAGTCTTCCAGGTCCTGAAGCAGCAAAACAGCCCCAGACCATCACACTACCACCACCATATTTATATTCTGTTGGTATGATGTTCCTTTTCTGAAATGCCGTGTTACTTTTACGCCAGATGTAATGGGACATACACCTTCCAAAAAGTTCAACTTTTGTCTCATCAGGCCAGTATTTTCCCAAAAGTCTTGGGGATCATCAAGATGTTTTCTGGCAAAACTGAGACGAGCCTTTATGTTCTTTTTGCTCAGCAGTGGTTTTCGTCTTGGAACTCTGCCACGCAGGCCATTTTTGCCCAGTCTCTTTCTTATGGTGGAGTCATGAACACTGACCTTAATTGAGGCAAGTGAGGCCTGCAGTTCTTTGGATGTTGTTCTGGGGTCTTTTGTGACCTCTTGGCTGAGTCGTCGCTGCACTCTTGGGGTAATTTTGGTCGGCCGGCCACTCCTGGGAAGGTTCACCACTGTTCCATGTTTTCGCCATTTGTGGATAATGGCTCTCACTGTGGTTCGCTGGAGTCCCAAAGCTTTAGAAATGGCTTTGTAACCTTTCCAGACTGATAGATCACAATTACTTTGTTTCTCATTTGTTCCTGAATTTCTTTGGATCGCAGCATGATGTCTAGCTTTTGAGGATCTTTTGGTCTACCTCACTTTGTCAGGCAGGTCCTATTTAAGTGATTTCTTGATTGAGAACAGGTGTGGCAGTAATCAGGCCTGGGTGTGGCTAGAGAAATTGAACTCAGCTTTCCAAAGATGTGATAAACCACAGTTAATTTATGTTTTAACAGGGGGGGCAATCACTTTTTCACACAGGGCCATGTAGGTTTGGATTTTTTTTCCCCCTTAATAATAATAACCTTCATTTAAAAACTGCATTTTGTGTTTACTTGTGTTATCTTTGTCTAATATTTAAATTTGTTTGATGATCTGAAACATTTAAGTGTGACAAACATGCAAAAAAATAAGAAATCAGGAAGGGGGCAAACACTTTTTCACACAACTGTATATGAAAGTGTGGCATAACACTTTGTCCAAGTTTTTAATCACAGCATTTCATATAGACACACACACACACACCGTATAATAACCACATTTAAAGCCCAAACTCTACAAGATGTGCTGAGCTAAATCGTTCAAATAAAAACGGGTAATGAGATGTTGGGAACAAACTGGAATAATGACAACTTACAACGTATACAGCACACAAATTACTTTAATATACTTTGGAAGAGTTTTGCACAACACAAACCGAAAGGCAACTTAGAAATATACATAACTACAAATTAAAAAGGCGCTTCAAAGGCACACGGATCATCATAATGTGTGGTGTGCCAGGCCTTCATGTCCCAAGGTCTACAAATACTCATGCTCCTGCAACTCCATACTGGACATGGTGGAACCACACCAATGTCCTCAACATCCTCAGTTGGTTCAATGAAGTGCTCCAGTGATGGGCAGTTTGATGACCTCCTGACAAAGGGCTGCAATTTTCTTCACTCCACTGTGCACCAGTCTGTAGACCTGGGAACATTGAAGGCCCGGGACACCACACTGTTAATAATAATATAGATAAGCCGTGTGCCAACCAATAAATAGCAATCAGTAAATGGACCTCATGTGACCAGCCTTGTGTATTCTTTAATGACAGAATCCTCAAAGGGGCCTCCATGGACTGTCGCCCCAGCCTGTATTCAGCCATTAGGTCTTTCTGACCATCAAAGAACACAGCAAGGACTGTCACAAGAGGAGTTAGCTGTGTATTTACTGGCTCTGGGTCAAACTCAATCTATAAAATACAGGAAATGGTTACTTCCCACACCTAGCTTTTCTAAACTGTGCACTGTAACAAATTTCCCCGTTAAGTTACAGTAAACGGCTGGCAGCGAAAGCCCCTGAAAATTGCCAGCATAGAAACAACTCAGACAAGACATGGCCTTACAATATTAGGCTTTTATTAATATATACATGGGCATCATAGAAAGTGTTGCATTGAAATTGCATTCATTAAAGCCAGTGCATCAAATATATTTAGTACCAAAAAACATTTTAAGTAATTCAAATACAAAAATACAATCAGACCAGAACATTGAAACATGTTAAACAGATGCTCAACAAACTATATAGAACTTGCATACTACACTAAATGTACCATGCCTTCAGTATCACTTTTTTATCATTAGTGCAATGGAAAGCGAGTGAAAGAACAAATCTGATCCCAAGATTCATTGCGTGCTGGTGAAGATATGATTTTATTCGACATCGCGACGAGTGAACCAGCAGCAGCAGCATGTTAAAATGATCATTTAAGTTACGTGATGTTAGAAGCTGAGAAGCTAGCTAACTTTAACGGCAGCTCGTCTGCCTGCATCCGACCGTAGTCAGCCTTGGAAAGTAACTTTTAATGCCTCACTTTCAAACTTCAGAGGTTGACTAATATCTTACTGAGATTGTGGCGATTTTGCAGATGATTTATACTTCATATTATGTCCATAAACGGACCAACAGGAGCTCAGGTAGACAGGTTGTGAACCTGAAATATCACTTTCAAAGTCCGGTAACGTTACAAATGTTGAGGTTACTGACACGAATAAACTGAACTTGGTTATTTTGCTCCTTTTGTTTGGAGGTGTGCCACAAAACTAACTGTACATTTTGTTTAGTTACAGGGAGCCAGGAGCAAACGGCTCAGTTCATCAAGCTGAGGGGGGAGAACGATGGCCTCTTCACCGTCAACCGTAGCTTGGAATTAAGTCCTTTTGTAATATCTCCATTTGACCATCTTGTACTTAAGGTTACAGTTAAATTAGCTTTCATCCTATACAAAGCTTTTTCTAATAGGACAACCAGTAGAGAGGACAATACAATTCTGATTTGTTATTGTTGCTGTCACAGAGATGCAAGTTGTGACTGTCACCTTTTTCTTTTCTTTTTTTAAACCCACAATTAGACATTATGTTCAAAATGTCTCATCAAGGAATCCTTGTGTTAACATTATTGATAACTGTGTTACTTTTCATCATTTTCTCAATGTGATTTGGACAATTTTGGAGAAAATGTTCCTGCAGGGGAGGGTGACTGCCTTGCAACCAAAAACAAATGAGACAACCTAAAGAAAAAATATAAAGTATGTGCATATGTGTTACTTCAAGTTAATAAACATTTGCCGATATTTATTTTGCTTCTGTTTTTGTTAACTGTCTTGATTGATGTCCTCTGCCTTAGGATTGCAAGTATCCAGGGTCAGGAGAGGGAGTGAGTGGGAAACCCACTGCTTTTTTGTGTGTTAGCAGAGAGTGGGTGGTGAAGAACATGAATTGACAGCTTATCTTACTGTAAAGATAAGCAGTAAAATTGAAAAAAAAAAACGAAATAACACTGGAAATATTTTATCTATCTATCTATGAACGTATATGAACATACTTGGATACTTTAATTTGGTTGAACCTTGTGCCTCAAGTCCATCCAAACTTGGAAACTCTACTAGATGCTTATGAAGTGCTGAGCATGAAGCGCTGTTGTTGTTCAGCCGATTGGGTCCTGTACTTTGGCCGCTGTATGTTAGTGGCTTGATTCTGATATGGCAGCCGTTGACGGCTCCGAAATGCTCTGTGTCTTGCCAGCCCTGCAAGACACTGCCTCCAGGTCTTCAGGGGTACTTGGGAGGTGGTGACGAATGGCCAGTGACTCTGTGGACAGTAGATCGAGGCATTCCAAACACTCTGGAGACCACCCTGTAGGAGGCCCCACACGCCAGCCAGAACAAAAACACCAGGGTCTCAATTGTGGCACCCCATCCATGCCTCCGATCCTGGTGGACGGGGTCCAGCAGCTTTGCCAGGGCCTCCCTGCTCAGCCGAAAGTCAGGCCTTGTGTGCCGTCTGTCTGTATGTCCATCCATCCAACCTGTTTCAGCTGAAAAATGACTACGATTTTTTTGGATTACAGTAAAGCTAGAGCCATTTTAAGTATTAAATTATAGAAGTTGTAATGCCATTAGCCATACAAACTACATTAGCTAGCTGAAGTCAACATTACTTTTAGCTTAGAGTACATGGCTTAACCAATTTTTATTTAATTTAAATTTGAAATTACCTGAAAATGGGCTTCTCTGAGCCTGAAATATATCATGCGCCAGTGTAGCTCGTCTTCCAAAAGGATGAGAAACAACAAGAACAACACAACCATCTCTGGCTCCATTTTTTCAAGTTTTTAGCTTATACTTACGCTTTAGACTTACAAAGTCTTTGATGTCAACTGCGGCAAAAGAAAAGCTGGGATGCAAACAGGAAGTCCTCTGTCGATCAGACCGTCTCATTTCGCAGCACGTTGTGGCTCCTGCTGCTGTTCTTTGGCCTGCAGTGTGAGCTTGAGGCTCTGTTCGGGGCAGAGCTTCTTTTTTTTTTCAGCCAGCTGTTTTTCTACATCCAGATGGATTTCGAATGCACACTTTTGTTCCTAAAAGTTGTGGAAAAAGGCACAGAAAGCCACAACCATCTGGTGGTAAAGTGGAAGTCACTCCTCTTGAGCAGGATCATCCACCTTGAATTAAGCCTTTCAAAACTATTTCCACCACTACTGCGCTCAAGTAAATGCTGAGAGGCTCTTGTTGAGAAGTGGGGGGGGCGGGTAGCCCTTCATTAACCACTTTAGAAGGTGGATATGCAGGGCCCAAGAGGGGGGAGTGTGTCCGGAGTCATCTCCAGACTAAAAAATACAGTGATATAACACTTACATATTGTTTTTGTGTGTGCGTTTAACTATTTAAGTATACTTTGAATGATATACTGCAATGTAAAGACCAGCTAAAATCATCAAAGTCAATTATTTGTAATCTCCAGGCCACACAGACAACGCATTTTTTGAAAATGAACCAGTAGCCCATTTTATTTCAGTAAAACCAAATGTCTATTTCAATCAAAATTTGGCAGTATCTTAAGTTAAAAGTACAATTATGTACCCTTCACTGGCAGCAATGATTTCGTACCTTTTGAAATTAAACAAAAGGTCCACAGTTAAGGACCATTGCCGTACCTTACATGGTACTTTAACGTTAACGAAAAATGTACCTTTGGGTACAGAAGAAATACCCTTATTTCTCTGTGTAGTTAAAATAGCTAGTACCTTTCACTTTTGACTTGGTGAAAACAGGTGGCTAACTGAAGTACAAATCCCTTACAACCTTGACACCAGGGAAAGGAACTAAAGGGAGGGTTCTGTATGAAAAAGTCAGGTTCATGGGGAATCAACGAGAAAGCAATTGCGCAAAGATGAAAGAAAAGTTTTTTGGGCCCCTGTGCACATGGAAAGTGGCTCTTAGCTGACACAAAACGCTGCGCTGCACATAAATCCAAATCCAAAATGTAAGGAGAAATTGCTTATTTGTCTCTTCTATCTCAGAGCTAAAACAGCAGTGATCACAGATGGAGCTGTCCAAAGCCAAGCTCATATGCTCCACGTACTGAGAAACACGTGCAAAAAGCTGTTTTTGGAAAGTGAATACAGTAAACAGCCTGTTAGAGTTAGTTGACCCAGAAAGGAGAAGTCAAAGCATTCTGCCTGTACCAACTGCATGAATCGCTCATGTCCAGAGACTGATGGAATATATGAAGATACTCTCTCTCTTCTTTTGATATGTTTCCAATTATCCTAGTCCCTGTTTCCCTAGTAACCATTAACAGCAGTCATGATTCTTAACAAAGTACCATGACCTCCCGAGCTCACATGTGCAAGCTAAAGAGACAGTATTCAACTCAAGAAAGCAAACTGATAGCGAATTCAACTCTATTGGATTATACTGTAGGCAGAAGCATTCACAACACTGGCTGCAAGTAATCATGGTTACAGGAACAATCAGGGAGAGAGTGAAATAGGTAGCACCCTTCATATTCAACTTCATTTACGCAACCTAGAGTGTATTATAGTGATGGTTGCATAGAGAATAATGTCACAGAGACCCTGTTTACATCTGGCATTAGCATGTGGACAGCGCTACATACAAGTCTAAACGACTACCAAGAAGCATTGTGAACTGATGGACCACTTGCCGAGGTGGTCTGGGACGCATTTGACCACATATCTTTTGGAGTGTAAACGCTAACACGCCCAGATTTTTTCCCGACAAAGACGTAACAGAAAAAACGGTCATCAAAAGCTACACTCCGGTTAAAATAGTCACCATGGAGCTCCATCTAAAATTGTAGTTGCTGTTCTTTTTTTAATCAAAAACACTTGCAGAGAGTTAAGAGAGTTGGGTACCCGAAGGCGCACGACGGACAGCCAGGACGAGGCTGCCGCACCGCACTTGGTTTTCAGGTTCTGAATGGCGGGCGCATCCCGTTGGTGCCAGCCGCGAGCGCACCCCGTCGTCAGGTCCGTAAATCCTCGGAACAGGCCGCGGGGCAACAACTCAGGGGTGGCGGGGGTAGAGGCGAGGCAACGCAATCCAACCGAAAAGAGGTTGAATTAGAGACTAGAGGTCCAGACTAGAGGTTTGAACGCGGGCGCCCGAAGACGCTCACGCACCTCGGAGGGTTGGATCCCCCCCTCGGCTATAGACGAGACTTTTTACTAGTTTCTTCGTTGAGAAAAAGGTACCATTGGAAAAGCTGGTGTCGGTGACAACAGACGGGGCTCCCGCGATGACAGGCCGGCATGCAGGCTTCATTGCGCAATGCAAAGGTGACCCAGACTTCGCAAAATTTCTACATTACTACTGGATCATTCACCAGCAGGCGCTATGTGCAAAAGTAACCAGCTTTGATCATGTGATGATACAAAAATATTAGAGATGTGATACCTCTGACTTTCAAATGTTGAAACAGAAATAAAAGTTGCATGTTTAAATATGTATGTGTAGCTATACCATCATTGTTGTGGAAATCATTATTAATAATTATTGTGAGGAATAATTAACTGACATGTGATCAAACAGTCTCTTCACATATATTATTATTATTAAGGTGATCTGTGCAATTTTGTTATTCAGGAAGTTTGTATCAAATAAGTAGCCCTTCGTACTACTCGGTAGCTTTGAAGTAGCTCTCAGTTTAAAAAAGGTTGGTGACCCCTGGTCCAAACCCATGTGGAGACGCATTCTAATGCCAGGTATAAACAGAGCCAGAGACTTCTTTTGCTCTGTAGGACAGAATTACTTGATTTATCTCTGGAAGAGGGTTAATACCTATTGACTGTGTTAAATAATTGCACAATAAAGTGAACATAGCACATGTACTATTTAGGGAATTTAGAGTTTTTAAGGCTAATTAATTACGGTTTAATTGGCTAAGCAAGGGAAACACTACTTGTTGAATTATTTAAAAGCATTATTCTTACAAAATAGATGACAATATCTAATTATTTGATTAGAGGGCCACAGCCAGCACAGATTTGCCTGTTGAATAGGCACCAATAATACATTGCAAAATGTCTAAAATCTAATTTGGAGATAATCCTTTTAATGATGACCTTTTAATAAAATCTGCCCCACTCAGTAGGCTAATAACGTTCTCTATTGATTGCTGGACCTCAGCAGTAGCTTTAGAGCAGAGTGGACATACAAGAATTAATAGAATGGGTGGCGATGGACCGTGGTGGCCATGCTTAGCAGCTTGTGTGACAGGTTTTCAGATGGGTCTGCCTCTATCACTGTCCACAGCAGGTCGTCCTCTCTTTGCCGGGTCATCTCGGAGGATGCGGTCATTGTTAACGTGTCAGTAACTCACCCTCCGGACTGTTCATACATCAAAAGCAGTCAATAAGTGCTACTGATGCTGCTGCTGCTGCTGCTGCTCCTCTGCAGCAGAATGTCCCCGACCTCAACTGTTATCCCTCTCTCGCACTATATCCTGCCAAATGGGACGGGGTCAATTATGAACTCTACTTTGGCAACATTTGACTTAGGACTATTGATAGATGAAAGTAAAAGTCATTATCATAGTATATAACATCGGCCAGAGAACTCCATTACCTCGACTCTCTCGTGGACTCGCCTCTTCTGTTGAGCATTTAGCCCGTGAATCTGTAGGTTTATGTGGTATGATGTTTGCTAAAAAACATAAACGTTGGATAATGAAGTTCCAATATTTTCCAAAAACTACCATCTAAGAATTTGGAGCGAGCCACATAGCATACTGTTGAGAAATACTCCATGTTCCAATTGGGTTTTTAGTCATTAGCGTAGATACAAATGTCAAAGGGATTTTGAACGAGGTTTTTATACTCATGGAACAGAGCCCGGGAGTTCTGGTTCCACTTTGGCTCTCAGTAAAGGATTAACTATTGCGTTCATGCATCCATATAGTAACTATCTAGGCTGTTTTCATACTAGTATGTTCATAGCATATAGCATCAAAAAGGAAAGCACTGTAAAGTAATGCCACTTGATCAATTCATATGTGACCCACGTAAAAACCACAAAAATGCCAAAAGTTAAAAAACACAGGACTTTCATCCAGGAGACCATTGTTCGTGTCTCGAGTGAAAGTGACGTCGGTGCTTACGTATTTGGTACGTAACTTCTGCACCTATGTAACGCCACTTCCATAGTTATTTTTACCCAAAACAGCTATCTTTTCCTAAACCTAACCAAGTAGTGCTGTTGCCCAAACACTTCTTGCTCGTGTTCCTGAACTTTCTTAGGATGACGTAAGATATTATACAAACCGTTGTATGATTATACAATACGATACTACACTCGCGAGCATTCCACTGCATCTGTACCTGCGATAATGTCAAGTTGTAGATTGCTATACCTTATTTCTTTCTTTATTCCTTTTTTATCTCCTGTGTTCTCATTTCTACTCTTTTTTAAAATTCCTGTGTTCGCTGCCTTTGGGGTACTGTATGTTCTCTCCCCCAAGGCCTCTCTTTTTTTCTGATTTTATTGGCTTTCACTTCTTGCTATCTATCTCCCTTCCACCATTGCTTCTTTCACACAGAGAATCAGTGAGAGGGAAATGATAAATAATAGGTGGAAAACGTGGATCTCTGTGTGCGTGTAGCAGTGTTCATAGCCGTGGTAGCTATATAGAAAGCTGATTGATATCTAGTTCTAATATACGGAAACATCCTGGGGGTGAAGGAGGCTGAGAAAAAGAGATGGTTCAGATGCTTCTCTGTGGGAGAAACATGACCATGCTCATTACTGAATCCTGAGCCGCCCTCATAGAATAATAAATAAAGTATAAACTCTGCTTCAAGGTGAAGTTTCTCTCCCTTCTATGATGTGTTTTCAGTTATGGGCAGCATATTTTGATATAAAAAAAAAGATAAAATGTTGACTGGTTTGTGTAATGTTTACGAGGACACGTCAGTATTTTGAAATGTGGGCCTGTTGCAGATGTTAGCATACAAATCGTGTTCATCAAATCAAGTACCGTAGCAATTAAAATATAAAAAATCTAAATCAATAAATCAAACTTGTTTAAATGTATTCGTCTTGTTCCCATGGCTTTTTAGTAATGCTAAATTCCTCATAGAAAAGCAAAGAGGCAATGCTGGCCTCAGGCTTCCCGATGACGGTGCGAATGAAAATAACTGTATGAATCTCCCCTGCAGGAATTAGAGAACCCATCTGAATTTCAAAAAGTCTGTGTGTTAAAGAGGGTTATCAGTATGCAGGGTGCCGCGCTAACCAGACTTCTGAGACGCCAGTAAAAAGCGAGATGATCAGGGCTGTCAAACTAATTGCCAAGGGGAAAAGACAAACAGGCTCCACTATCCAATATTCCAGGGGCTCAAAAAAAAAAAGATGATTGAATGAGGTCTCCCAAATTCTCTGACAGCCAATATGAGATTGGCTTGATTGCTTTGCATTGGAGAGTTCTCAAAGTGAGCAATACTTTTTTCTGCCTCTTTTGGCTGTTGAGCTCAAATTGTGTCATGTAGAGTAACTCCTGTAGTACTGTTTTGCCACCTTTTGGCTATATTGTTAATGTACATCCACGACATTTTAGCTCCACTTTGATAATGCTTTGTACTTTGAGTAGTGGAGGCAATTTTATTTCGTTAACTGTATTCTTTATTATCTCCGCCAGGCATAAGCCTGTGGGGAGATCATGCGTTTGGTTTTCTGTGCGTGAGTGCATTTGTCCGTCTGTCCACAGCTTATCTTGTATACTGGACCCATCAGCCCAATAATGCCTGCGCTCATTGACTATATGCTCAATGAGATCTCGTGGTTGCAGTGATCCACATTTTTTAGAAAAACCTGCTTTCTTGACCGTTTTTATACTGTCTAATTGCTGACTCCTCACTCCTCTTAACAAAAACTGACATCCATAGAAAAGTTTGCTCTCAATTTTAACCGCAGCATCTGCGGAATATTGCCATACCCTATATGTTATGATCCATTTAACTTAGGTATGTTACAAGGATGACTCAATCCCCGCTTTTGTTATCTTCTCCAAAGGGAGAGGGAGACACACCTGGCGTCAATCTGGCTGCACTAAAATGGACTGACTGTAAAACAACTGAAAAAGAATTCATCGTATGATGAACATGTCCACGTCCCCAGCCTCATATATGCCATTTGATTTGACCTTTTCCATTTAGTTTCTTTGTGATGCATCTTCTGGTTACACATTTCATTCATCCCTTTACTCGTTTTCTCTGTCTCCAGCTTTTTTTCATGAAAACATATCGATAAATGATGATTGATGGATTATCACTTATTTGTTATGATTATCCAGAGTAGCATGGCAGATTCCATCCAAACACCAACATGCCATCTGTACAAATGTTCTCATCCTGATAGAACATGTACACACACACACACACACACTTGCAGCCTGTGTAGGTGTGCAGTGGCATTCATACATGAACACACAGGAGAAATGTGGGTGGACATTCTGTGCACATTTTGGGAAATTGTCAGGTTTTTTTTCTCCTATTTATGATAAGGCATCTGCAATTTGTCAGGTCATTCATGAGGAGAAGATAACGACAAACAAAGAGTTACTTTGCCTTCAGACATTTCGTCGTAGAGGGGCGTTGTCCCCTCTGTGAGACTGCTTGGTCTTCGGGAAACTTCTACCAGCAATGTGATATAAAAACCATTCCCCAATCTATAATATGTCACTTTATTTCAAACACGTTCTTTTTTTATTTTTATCCTCAATCATTTGGCGACCCCCTGAAATTATCCCGCGATCCCCAGCCTGGCCTGAGGAGGAAAGAGCCGCTACTGCCGGGCACGGAGCTCTCCACCTCCCGCCAGAGCTCCGACTGCAGATGGAATTGGGGCAGCGAAGCCAGATCTGGGTCTGTCCACTGCCGGAGGCCCCGCTGGAGAGTCTGAGCTGAAGGAGTTTATGTTGAAACTTCATGATATTGTCTTATTTCGTCGGAATTGGACTCTGTGACAGGCGTTGAGAATAACTATATATAGAAATCGACAATATTCTTACTTATATATGTCATATAGAGGCATCAGTATTACATTGAGAAAATCATTTTATTACATGTAAAAAAAAAAGAGAGAAGTACAGTAGGTAAAGAGCAAATCTTTTGTTTTGTTGTACTTTTTCTGTGCCCATTATTGCCCATGTCAAATATAAACCCATTAAAATATTTGTCACAGTCAGGAGCCTCTACTGTCTGTTCTACAGCAGGTTTTCCAAAACTTAAACAGCTTGCATAGTGCTCATAATCCATCACTTGAAATCACAAATGGGTTTTCCCCCCCTTCCATAACTTTAATACCACAATAATGTTATGTGTGTGCTGCTGTTAATGGATTGGTGAAAAAAAAACCTAGGCGTTGAATGACTTGATGGAGGTCAGGCATAATTAATTTCAGATTTCAGCATTCCAACGCATTTTCAGCAGGAAATGCATTTTCTAGTTGTTGGAATGCTGTTATTGTTATCCTATTCTTTATTCTTCAACTATTTCTTCCGTCCCCTGTTTTTTGAAACGCTTCTTCTTCATTTTTTAAGCTACGGAAACCGTTCAACTATCAAAATGTTCAGCTCGTTAAGGACACGTGTGCTATGACTTTTAATATTTCTAACCTTTAAAGTTTTTGAATTATTAAGCTTTTTGCAACTTTTTTTTGAATGGGATGTCTATGGAGAATATTTTCAAATCCTCTTAAACTTTTCTCTTTTAAATCATGAACTGGGTAACAACAACAATAATCATTTTACCAACTTCACATTCATGTTTTTAAGATAGTCTCAACAAAAGTAGCCGAACAAATAAAATCAAATAAGTTTGCTACAACCATATCCACATTTTTCAGTAAATTATCAATGCCAAAATATGCTGCTTTAAGTAAACATGTAACACTCTCCATTTCACAGCAGTCGTTTTAGCGCCAGCTTCACATATCAATGCCCTCACGTCGAAGGACAACGTAGCTAATACAGTTAGCATGCTAGCTTAACTTATCAAAACTCACCAAGACGCTGCCAAAAGTTGTAAACTCGTGGCACAAAGGTCTCTGAATCACCTCTCACAAAGCGCTGTCTCTGACCGTTTAAACAGTTATCACTTGTAACGGCTGAACTACTTTATGAAACAGATAGTGCTCGTTCCCTCGTGCATTCTCTTACTCTGTAACGTCTAACGTCTTTCTGGTAGGGCGGGACTTATTTTCCTTTGCCCAATCGGAAGTCTTCATTCGCCGAAATAACCAATGAGAAGCGTACCTGGGTAAAACTGCTGTGATTGACACTTTGTTTAATCAACAGAAATAAGGTTAAATTAAAATGAGATTAAAGATGTAAATTATCTGCTGTGTTACATCACAAATAGAAAAATAATCCTAAAAATAAAGATTAAGGGCTCAAATTCTCTACCTGGTTACACTAGGATGAAAGAGACACACAGGAGAGGAGAAGAGTCGATCTGTTTGAGGACTGAAAGATGATGTGAGAAGATCTACATGTTGGGGATCAACGGTGATAGAGAAAGAAAGGTTAACAGACAGACAGGAAGAGAGGTTTTGAAGCTTTCTTATAGGATGCTCCCCTGAATGTACAAGACTGTGTGAAAATAGCACATCTAAAAACATCACGAGGGTTATTCCACCTCATAATAGCCACTTTCATCAATACATATGACTTCATTTGAATAAAAAGCCCATCTCACTGTGATGAAGGTTGGTATCCCCGAACTACATCTTTCTCATTTAGTGAGGAGCACAGCCTACTATGATTAAAGCAGGCCAACAGCGAGACAGAAAACCCCCAGAAATGAGACGTTTCATGACAATATCTCTCAGCCATGCAGAGGAAAAATAACTGAAGCATCCTTGAGAAATCATCAGCTCCGGCTGCTCCAGGGTCCATATCGGGGTTTTACCCTGGAGCCAAATGAGTCTACGGAGGTATGGAGCGGGGGTAGTCAGACTTAAGCTGGATTTAAATACATTTTCAGTTTGTCACTGTTTCCAACATTGTGGGGAATATAAAAGAAATGAAAAAGGGGGCCGTGTAAAAATGCAAATAAAGACAAAAAAAGCAGAAAATGGTTAGCCCAGGATATCATCAGCCACCCCTGCAGGGCAAACTTTATTTATTTCTCTCCTCTACACTCACATACACTCGCAATCACAGGAACCGCACAACAGCACAAACACATTTGGTTTTTAAAAGGAAGACCTTTTGATTGGTTTCATTTATGTTGTGGCCAAAACACACCAATGATTAATCAAGAGACTAATGCTGCGTTCCATTGACCTCGGAAATCTGAATTATGAGCTGGGTATGACGTCAAACCCCAGTTGACTGCGTTCCAGTACAAGTCGGAAAACTTAATGCGGTTTGTTCCAACCAGGTTAGCTATTATTAGCATTACCAGTTGATAACAACACCTTGTGGTGATATTTTGCGCACACAAACACCATAGCAACATGTTCACAGATAGGAGTTGGACAGTATTGTATGTATGACTGGTGTGGAGATCGAACATTTTAAATAAAGTTAACTTTATGTCTGAATATCTTAACGCTAATACTAGATCCATCTGACTGACCCAGTCCTGACCTCCGAAATTTCTGTGCATGTGTTTCAGAGCTAAAGTGTGTGTGTGTGTGTGTGTGTGTGCTATTGATTCATAGCTGTTCTTAGTATTGAAGCTATAGCTGAAGGGCTCCACTAATGGAGCAGGGATGGTGGCAGCCATATTTCTACCTTTCCTCACATCTCCACCACACAGGGATTGTATTCCTCCCTTCACTAACAGCTCCAGTCATATAAATTGTTTAGGGCGTAAGTGCTTAGACCCTTTCAGTGAAGGACCCCGGCTTAAAATGTATAAAGCAGTGACTCACCTTTGGACCAGGGCTTGTTAAAACATACCAGTATCTCTGACCCAACAAAGGCAACTAGAAGGAGAGGATTGCAGTTGCAGTATTATTGACGCTGCTCTTGCACTATTCAATTCAGTTGCAACAAAATCCAAATAATGACTTGTGTTTCGGAATTTCCAGAATTATAAGAAATTGGCTTTATATCAAGACAGCAGGTTTGTTACAAAAAACACTGCTTGAGTCTCTGATGTGTAGTAATCTTCTATGAGCAACACAAGCATTGTAGCCATGGTGGGACTTAGAACCAAGAACTGATAATGGCCCGATCACACCGTGATTAAAATGAACTTTCCAATGGAATCGCTGCAAATACGTCAATCTATGTGAACTTATTGTCCAATTAACAACTGAGCTAACTAGCTTGTTTACTAACAGTGTGCAACTGTTGCTACAACTGCTTCGAGTAACTTTTTAACTAGTACTACTTTAGTACTGCTGCCTCTATCACTATAGCCAAAACACTCACCGGCAATCTATAGGAACAACTAATTGAACTGCCTCTCAGCTTCTCGTTTTTTTTCACTTCTGGTATATTTTAGGTAAATCTCGTTGAATGATATTTAAATTCACAGTCTCTGTCCAAGGGTAAGGTGCTTGCCAAAATTCTTATCACGAATATTTTGATCGATGTTGAGGTCACAATTATTCATCACAAGTAGTCATTGATTTTAGCAAAAATATTTTTATTATACTTTTCACATCTAAATAAACAGAGCGTTCCTGCTAATTACTTAAACTACGGCTGCACGATATTGAAAAAAAAAAATTTAGTTTGACACTTTAAGGTTGAATGCATCAATCTGGTGAACTTTGACAGCAAAATTCAGAGGCTAGACAAACAACTGTGTTTGTGTGCTGTAGAAAACAATTTAATCATTCAACATTGGTTGTGTATATGTGAACAGTGATGACACGGCAAAAAAGCCACACTGACAAAGCACGTTATCAAGGCGGGCTCCTTGTGTCAAGACAGGTCGGGCGGGCTGCGAACTACTTGAGCAGGTCACGGGTCAGGTGGAGGTAATGCACTCAGCGAGGGCCCAGCCGGCACCTGGGAGAGGATCCTCCAACACCGAGGGGCCGGCCCCTGACCCGCAGAGTTGAACCCCCCGGAGTAGACGGGCAAAAGGAGTAAAATACATAATATTACCTTTCTACTCTGGACTGCCACTGTTACTGGCAGGAACGTTTCTCACAGATCCGTCGCTGTAGGGTGCATGGCGACATGGTCGGCATGTCGGCTTCCCAAAAAGTGAAGCCAAAACATCTCGATTGCCAACTGGAGTCTGGCTGTTATAGTGTAGGCAGCACGCAGCAGAGTTCTTAATGAGCGGAGCGCGCATTTTAAACGTCACTTTTGCCATTACGTTGTGTGTGTGTGTGCGGCCCTAGTCCAGGTTGAGAGAGAGAGAAAGGAGCAAACGTTTCCACCTCATGATATGAGATTTTTGAAGAAAAGGGCTATATTTATGGTTCAATATTGTCGGGCAATAACAGGCCATTTCAGCCAGCTAGACGGAAGGAAAGAGGAGTGTGTTTTGGGCGGGTTAGGGACGGGAGATGGGTGGGGGGTAGAGAGCAAAGAGAAAGAGAAGTAATGGTCTGAGAGAACGACGGGAGAGAGATGCAGAGGAAAAACCCTCAGGTTTTCACCCCAAGTCGACACAGACAGCAGGTGAAGGAGAGACAAACGAGACCATTGTGAGATATCAAAACACCACACACACACACACACGGCACAGAGTGATGATGATAACACCTATATTTCTTCAGTGCTATTTGCAGTTCTGGTCTTTAATATGAACTGAATGATAGCGTGTCTTTGGAGGGGAGCCGTTTCTTCTCCAATCTCCCTCTCCCCCGCCGCCCCCCCCCCCCCCCCCCCTGACCGGTCAACTCCAATGTAACAGATGCCACTGAGGTCTGGTGTAGTCAAAGATAATGTGTCTCCAGCTTACCTGAGAGCTCCGCGCAATAGTTTCTCCCACTGGTCTCATGAGCTGTTGGTTTGTTTCATTGTGCCTCTCTGTCTTCCAGCTCCTGGTCTGTGTCTCGCACGCCTTTTGTGGATTTACAGTATTCAATCACACTTTCACACTGTTTTCATGCCTGCTTTAGCCCAGTCTCTACTCATCAGTGCAGCTACTTCTTTGTAAAATATTACATACTTGGTCAGATTTAGAGTTTGCATCTGATATCACTGATTCTTTGAATGAAGCAGTTAGGTTTTAAATGTTACAATTCTGCCCTGGCTCCAGGTAAGAATCCTGCCCGGGGTTAGAGGTCACGGATCTGCAAATTTAGTTGTGTAAACCTTTCCTTTCTTCACAGAGGATTTCCATCATTTTCAATGATAATTAGCCAGCTAAATTATCAAATCACCATCATTTCATTAATTGATGCAACAAAATCCGTCCCGAACTAGGTCAATTTTTGCTTTTTTTCCATCAATTTGGATTTTCTTTTTTTCTTCAGCGTGTTTTAGGTTTTTTTGAGAAAATATGCCAGAGTCACTTTTGTACTATTGTTTTGTTTAAGTGTATTCATTCTAAATATATTATTGTTATATAAGGGCATGCATATACAAACATTACACACATCAGCAAACATTTCCACAAACATCTTAGCTGCTTTTTTTTTTAATCCCTGACTCTTCCCATTCCCACACAATGTTTCTCAAACCTCTTTATTAAAATCTTAGTTAACACTATATGTTATGCCCAATGATGGCACTCTAATTTTGTAAATTGCAATTTCTTACTTGAATGTTTCCTTTAAATGTAAGAAATAGACATGTACATAAAACAGCATATTGGAGCCATTGGAGGTAAAAAATAAAAATAATTACGGAGCTAGGAGAGAGGGATACTATTAATAAGATATGATTAAAGTGGTAAATCTAAGAGGAAAAAACTTATATTCTCCGAGATAATCAAGTCATCAATTTGCGAGAATAAAATCTGAAATTCTCTCAGATTAAAGTCAAAGATTGGTATTCACTGAGTGCTATAATATTCTACATCTCTGTCATTGTGACCATCTCTTTCTCTGTCTCATTATCATTTTGCCTTCCATTCACTCTCCTGTTGTGGTGTTACTCAAACAAAAGTCATCTCTGAACTATACCCGTCAGATATTAGGTCTGTGAATCTGATCATGTGGAGCTACGAGAACCATTTTTTGAAAATGTCTCGCCATCATTCTGTCTCATTTTATGTTTCTGCCTTTTTTCTACTTCTCTCTCTCTTTACCCTCCGTCGCTGCATTTCATCTCCGCCCCTCTCTCACATCGACTCGTCTGTATTGGCCCCATTTAAAGCAAGCTGATTCGATCATAGATATTGATCTTGATAGACCATTCGCATCTCACACACCGACTGTGATCCTCAAAAGCATGCACATGCCCATACACACACAAACACACGCTCTTTACCACACCACTGCACGCGTGTTTGTTTGATCTCTGACCGGCTTATTTATGCCGGCGAAAAAAGAAAGACACGAGATAGAGATGGCACGACTTTAAAAAAAAAGGAGGGGAAAAGGTCGAGGCACAGACGAGACGAATGAACAGAGAAGAGGAACAAGAGACGCGGAAAAACAAATAGCGGGAACGTGACGGAGAGAGTCCTCCGGGGAGACGTGGAGATGAGATGCATGTGCCACGGGGGGGGTCGAAATTAAAGTTTCACAGAACTTTAAGTAAAGCCTATTTATGGGAGCAATTTTCATATTCATGCAATATTTCACACCACACTCACGATCACATAGTCACACACACACACACACACACACACACACACACACACACACACACACATGCCACCAGAAACAAGTGCTTCTCCAGCTGTTAAGAGGTTATACACTCACCACAGAAAAACAAAAACCACACACACACACACACACTCGGTGAGGACAATTCAGCCGGCACACTGCATAAGTAATCAAGTGAAATCTGAAAATAGCAATTTACAGAAAATATAAACACTCAGAGAGGCCAATTTAATGGGTGAAATACGCTTCATATTCATAGAGATTCTGCATCAGCAGAGGACTGTGGAAGTGTGACTCACCCTTATGCAACCGGACTAATGAAGGCACAGTCACCCCCATGTACGACTTGCCTGAAAGCCTGACATCATAAGAAACACCAAAAAGTTTTTCTTTCCTTCGCAACTGCAGCAGCAGGAGGATTCAGCCAGGTCATTAGAGCTTTTTATTTTTACTCATGAAGCTCTGGCGAAAAGTTAAATGAGGAAACTCTTCTCAATTGGGAATCTTTCTACTTTTAATCTACTCCCAACACCGTGCACGTTCAAGCCGATCGCCTAGTTCTCAAAGTCCGCTCTTGCATCTCCAGTCTACTCGAGCTTCGACACTGTGCCACTAGATAGGGCTAGCTGGCTGAACCCGAATGTTTTTCTAGGGGGTTCTGGGGGAATGCTTTCCCGGGGAGATTTTCTTTTTCCATTTACTGCAGCTATATGCAAAATTTGGGCAAGAGCCATTTGATAATAGAATGCTGACAAATCTTTACATCATTTGGGAAAAACACGATAGTTGCCGAGGGGAACAGAAATCATCCTGTAGAGCCTCCATCGTATTTGATTCTTCTCCTTCTGGAACCATAACACAAGACATGTTGAGTTTGACAAATCTTTGCTCCTGCATCCTAAAAAGAGGGGAACATTTTTACATAACATACAGAGGTAGCGTAGGAATTTGGCGTAAACAGCATCACGTTATACTATGCTGAAGCTGACTAATCTGCTGCATTGTAATCAATTTGATCTCATTAACATTTTTGTTGAATCACTCATGGCTCGGTAAGAATGAATGCTCCTCCAGACTTTGGGAGGATTCTTCCTTCCCCCTGTCTTCGTCGGCCTGTGCTAATTGAAAAGGCATCACATCGAAAGAACCTTCTCTGTCGCTAAACTCAATAAACATTATTCCTCATTCACTTTAAATTGGCTCTTGGTTAAGTCCCACCCCTGGAACGCAGACCGGCCAACCATAGGATTATTAACTAGCCTTAGCACTTATATGCTACGCTAGCTACTGAAGGTATACTGAATGTATCCACGTGCTGCTTTGAATGAAGACCTCACTGGCATTACAGGGACAGTGTTGTTCCTTAATTTAATTGTCTTCTATCTCGATCACCAGGTGATGTGGTGGTTCGTGTTCACACTATGATCTGTAGGCTTCAGCTTCTATCTTTATCTTTTCAACTTGTTTTCACTGCTGAATCAGTTTGACATCCTTTGGTTGGGTCCATTGAGACCCAATTTTTTTTTTTTTTTAATTCAATTTATTTTTTATTCGATACTTCTTCAGGGAGTGCAGTTATTGACAGTGTGGGCTCCATGGTAGCTCTGACAGCTTGACAGGGCGGCAACAGGGAGCAAGGCTTAGCAAAAGCTCCATTGACCTCGTTATTGAACTTTCTTTACTGCTCTTGACACATCTGGACCCACTGATACAGCACATATAACTAAATTCTGCCTAAATCATCATTGTTTGTCTTCAGCTAGATTCGTCTTGTTAAAAAAAAGGGATAAGTTGCCTTATCATTTTCTTCATGTTAATAACAATGCATTTCGGTTGATATACTACGGTGGTTGTGTAGGACGAGATCAAAGCTCTGTATGATTCCCCATTGATTGCTTTGTTAGACTATAAACCAGTGTTTTGATTCACAGAAGAATCTCTGTCTGGTTTGACCTGACGAAGATCTCTCTGTGGATCAAAATGGTGTTTTATGATCTAATAAAGGTGTCAGTGGAGCATTATGCTGTGTGCACGCTCACATCCTTTGATCTTCTGTACTGTCTCCCTCAGTCTGTCACACACATCTTATTTCAAGGTGCTGGGCTGTCTGTTCTTCTCAGTAGTCATGTGACACTAATAAATTAATTCCACATGTATTTTTAGATGGTTTAGTTGCCGTAATCAAAGAGGTCCTTTGGCAAGGAGGCTGACCGCCTCTGTTGCTCTCCTCTGTTGTATTATAGGTAGAGGGTGCTGTTGCTTTTTAGACTCCCAAAAGGGGCCGTATTTTTGCCAATGATGGATGATAAAATGGGTGGAATTTCAACACAAAAAACTTTTAACATTATTGTCTTATTTAGTGAAAAGGGAGGTGAAACAGAATTCAAGGGGGCTTCTGATAAATGTGGTCTTAGCATTACAATACCAGTGGTGTGAGATAGATGCTACCAATCATCCCCACCAAGCCTCCTCATTCGTTTACAGTAATTACACCAAACATTTAGGACTTTGAGGACTAAATGAGGTGTCCACCCCTTTCAAGGCATCATGAATGCATTACTCAGTGGAGTTGTTCTGGTTAAGGAATTAACTGGAGCTTGATATGGATGCAGAATCTTCAGTGTCATCCATCAACCCCGTCTCCTAAAGATATTGTAGTTATATATTGCTAATTTGCAACAAGCTAATATGTTATAATAGAAATATAATGCTGTCCAGTCTTTTTTTTCTTTCTTCCATCTACATAATGAGGAAACTTTTTTAATTCAGGTTTTTGCAGAGTAGCCAAATCTTGCTCATGAAAATATCTGCAAAACTTGTTTGCTCATAGCAACTAAAGCATGATTCATGTCGTTTTATGGTTATGGCCAAAGCACTCCGTTATGGTGAGGGGAAGATTGTCATCTTGGTTAAATATTTTAAAAAAGCCAGCTTGAAGATTGAGACAGAGCACTTTTTCAGCATTTCATCAAAGCAGTCTTTCCCTAACAGGCCCTTAACCAAAGTGTAGTAGCCTATAGTGTTGGGTGTAATATATATTTATATTAGCTTTAGCAGTTTTAAAGTTATGTAACATGTTACTAATAGCATTGCGATTGCTGTTACTTTTTTAGCACCCATAATTAGTGTTTATTGTTTTCATTTAGATAAATTCAACTACATCCACTAGAATAAATATAACCTGAAATATCCCAATGCATAAATTGGTTTGCTGAGTTTGAACTTTTTAACGGTCCAATCCAATGCAAAGGATTTGACTTAAATACCTCTGGACTTAAATCGAAACCTCACAACTGCATTTGTAATGAACTGCCATAAACCAGAGCATCTTTGCTTTGATCATCTGCTATGAAACATTACCCTCTTCCATTTCATATCGATTCCTCGTACTGTAGTTATGTTGTGGAAAGTAGTGCAAAAGTACAAGTTCAACTTTATGTTATTACCACACGACTGTGTTGGTGGAATAAGCCTCAGTACAGATGAATTGGCTGTGGCTGTTCACCGCATTCAACTTCAGAAAAAAAACAAGAGTACACAACTCCACATACAATGACTATTAGGGTAACCTTTTTGTGTTTGACAACTCTACTGAGGAGAAGAAGCAGCTCCGGTCAAGGCGTACTCTGTCTCAAAAGTAGTGTAATCCTATTATTTTACACAGACAGTAAGATTGTTAAGTAACTTATTACTTTCAAATAAAAAGTATCACTTGCTTTGGACATAACGTAGCACTGCCTGGACTAGAAAACAGCAGTTGCTGCTTCATAGGAATTCAGAGTCTTGCCTGAGGACAGTTCAGCAGGAGGGACATTGCCAGCATAGGGCCTTGACTCATATCAACCTCTGCACCCAGGAGGAAATCATAGCCATTTAATACTCAGTGGGGCCAAAACTACAGCAGATTCAAAATGACAGCAACATGTACCACATTGCACAGAGGACATTTTCTTGAACGTGAACATTAAGTTGAATTTAATTACAGATCTCAAAATCTAAAGCAAAATGACTTTGTGAGTCATCACCCTCCTGCGGTTTGCCGAAAACTGGTGATGCTGTACTGATGTGAATTATCTCCTAAAGTGCTGCCGCCTTTTAGTGACGGTGGAGTTGATGCATCATCACACTTAACTAGCTTTATTTCCTCTAAATAAAGATTCTGTCTTTGGAAGCATTTTCCATTTAATGGGGCTTTTTTTTTCTCGCCTGTGTATTTTTTTTTGATTTTTTGATAAGGCTCTATCTTCGCATTAAACTTTATGAAAAAACGAGACATCCAAATAAGATTTAACTTGACACATTTGACTAAGGGTTTAATGTCATGGTGGTGAAGCCAACAGTGCGCATAGACCGCATAGTTATCTGGCAGTGTGAGTTAATTATGGCCCAAGTGTCAACAACTGAAGGGCTTAGCTGAGTCAATCCTTTAAAGTCACAGTCTGCAATTTTACTTAAATTCATGCAAATGTGAGAAAAAAAAGATTTTGTTTCCTGAATAGTGTAACTGGCATATGAAATCCCCCAGCTTTTGGAAGCACCATAAATTGATTATATGTCAGCTGAATGTCTCTTTCCTCATGTTACAAATTCAAGCAGCAAACTAATTCTTGTTTCTGTTTGACTTGTGAATTGGCGCCTTAGCATTAAGTCAATTAGAACACGTTTAATCCTCAAGCTTGGATGTCTCAGCAGATTTGCTGGAATGAGTGTGACCAGGCAGAAAATCTCTGTATAATTTAGGGAGAGCTTCAGCCCAGGCTACTTGACCTTATTTTCAAGATGCCTTCAAACGTCATAGTACATTACCAGAGCAGCTGTGGTAAGGGTTTAGAGTTTATACCTAACACTTCCTGACACTCGCTCCTCAAGATATGGACTGAATATATAAAAGACCGAAGACAGTTTCATGTTCTTCTAGAGATTGTGTAGATTCTTTTTTTTGCCATTCTGGAAGAAGCATTCTTGGGATGGCAATAATTTGTTGAATATTGTATAGATTGCGATTAAAGTAGGTACAGATATTAAAGGTCCCCAAAGGATGAGTTCTAAAGTCTTTGTTGATCCCCTGACATTTTATCTCAACATCTAACGGATGCATTGGCACAACATATGGTGCAGATATTCATAAATCCCAGATAAATCCTATACTTACTAGTGATCCCCTGACTCACCACCAGTAGGTTCACATTTTTGGTTCACAGTGAAATATCTTGACCACAATTGGATGATTTTTATACTATCTTCGCCCTGATGAAGATTGTGTGAGCCCTGAAACTGATGATGTCAAAAGTTATTGGAAATAACTCGGGTGCTACATTTGAAATTCAAAGCATTAATATAACAGCAAATAACTATTTGCTATGTATCAATATGGAGTAATGGCGTCCTGAGCTGTGTTGAAATGTGAGTTTCTTCAACAAGGAGACCAACTGGTGCATGTCAGTCCCTGTATGTGACCCCCTGGCTAGCTAGCCACTTTGCACTGCGCTCATATGCCAGTTAGTGCTGATAACACCGTCAAGACCCACTGTTTCTCACCACGTTCCAATTTTCCTAGAGTTTATATGATAATGAGATGGACGTAACCATGAATCTCCACAACAGTGATTGGTCCAGGGCCTTTTCCCCTTGCTATGGCAAAATATACTTTTCTATTATGTGAATTATTGAAAGGATTGCCAGAAATTTGGTGCAGACTTTCATGTTCACCACAAGAATTTTAGCTTGCCTTAAGTCTTCATCTAGCACCATAACCAGGTCTAAATGTCCTTTCATTACAACCAACAACCTTTAAAACTAATGGCACTCCCAGCAGCCTCAGCTGTACTTTGTGTTCAGAGCTAATCAATAAATGTTAGCATGCTAACATAGTGAATATGTTCACATTATACCCATTGCACATCATCATGTTAGCATGTTTACGTTAGCATTTAGCTCAAGGTACCACTGCGCCTAAGTACAGCCTCACGGAGTCACTAGTGCGCCAATTGTGAAGGATTTCAGTATTAAAAACATTATTAGTAGGATTAATAACACCCCAAGTGGTGAATTGTCACAATAATAAGAATGTCAAAATATGTTAAAAAGTCACAATATGTTTACTTATGGAATGTATTATATGTTTACAATATGCTTACTTATAGAGGATATTATATGTTACAGTATTTTACTCATTGAATGTATTAAACCATAGAAGTATAGTCACTGTAGGTATTAAAACACTAAGAATAAGTCTTGAGGGTCAGAAAGGGATCATTTTGAGTGAGGCTTTACAGAGATGCAGCAGAGAACAGAGGTGACCTCATCAATGGAGAATGTGTGGTGGACAACTGACCAGCAGGTCACAGAGAGGAGGAGGAGTTCAGGATGTTTGCCACAAAGGATCGATATTGGGAGGGGACAGAATTCAAATGGAGCCAATCACTGATCGACGGAGGATCATTCAGACGTTTTGGGACAGTTTCGGACACTTTCCGACTTTCAGGGGATATAAAGACAATGTTTTAGGGAGTTTTCCTTAGACCACATCCGCTCTTGTTTTTCAGTACCTGGAGGGGCCAGACCTGTGAGTGAGATGCATGTGATCTCTGTTTCATGAAACATATTTCTATCGATAGTTTAATTCAGATTGCATCTGTTTAGCCTCTGTAATTATTAAATACTTTTTTGATTATAAACCTGATCCAGCTGACTTTTTGACATGCAGCAGCGAGAGACGTGCGGTCTTCCACAGTTCATAGAGGTTCTACTCCCAACACTATCGACTCATTGTCTTGTTTACTGCTTAAAACCCAACCTCATGTTAAACATTGATATATATATTAGTGCTGGACAATGGTAAAATTTTTTAATCATGATTAATCACGTGATTTTTTTGCAATTAATTGTTATGCGCAAAGTTCGATAATGAATTAAAAAGTAGTGTATTGCTCAATTTTATTTTAAAAGTACTGCTATATGAACAAAAGTGCAATAACATTTGGTTTGCAAACACTTTAAACAAATAAGGTGCTTTTTAACAGCAGTATTCCCTTTACACAACAGCAGTTAAAATACAGTTATGATTCTAATAGATATTCAAGTGACGCCACACAAACACAGCTGTTCACAGCTCGCTGCGCGGTTCTTGTGTTAAAAATGTCCGCTTAATAATAAATTTAAAAAACTGCGTTAACGCGCGATAAAATAATTGTCGCCGTTAATTAATGAATGCGTTAACGTGATAATAACGCGTTAACTTGCCCAGCACTAATATATATAAATTACTTTTTGATTGGTAGAAATTTAACGATGGTAGTAAATAAGGGTTTTAATCTGGATTCACCTTATTTGTTACACAAAATAGTTTTAATGCATTCAATGTAAATCACTGTAAACAGACGATCTGTGTTTTCTATAGCAGGATAAAAGCTGCATTTCACCACAGTCTCATTGTTTACAGCATGTTGTCACACTTAATTAGAAAAAAAAATACAGCACTCAGTATAGCATATGTTCAGCCTTCTAATGACTTGTACAGCATAAGTGTAAGTGTCACAAGTCTTTAAACAATGCCACACATTTTTTGAATAACGCAAAACAACTGTTAACTCGTTTCTGCTGTGATAGAACGCACACGCATGGTTATTAGCACCGCATGCTGATGAACTGATCCATTTTCAGATTGTCCAATCAGAATATATTGACTAGGTCAATGTTTAAAAGGCACAAGTGATTCACACCAGCTTCCTGACCTTTAAACACACACATCAAACCACACACAATATTTACACACCTGACAAGCAAAGGTAAATAGATAGATGGATAGGTTCAGGATGAGCTCACCACACACACACACACACATATGTGCACACACACACACACACACACACACACACAGTTTCTCTCTGGATTAATGAAGCTAGTTGAACTGCTCAGGATGTTTTCATATGCAAATCCTGCTGAGTAAGAGCCCCAATAAAGTTCCCAGCTGCTCTCGACTAGATCTGGATGGCTTTGTGTGCTACGGACTGTGTGTATGTGTGTCAGTGTGTGGGTGTTTGTGTGTGTGTGCTGAAAGGCTTTACACCTCTGTTAACAGGTGTTTTGCCAACAACCCACGCTACCAACTGCCGATACAGGCTGTTAGCGGTGTCAGTAATCGCGTACACACATACAGAAAATAACACACATAGTTAGCATTAAACAGCTGGGTAATTACGCTACAAGCTTACACACACAGACACATATATACACACAAGGGTGGTTTTGGCTTCAGAGGATTTAAATAGTTGATTGATTGAAGTTCAGATGTTTGGGGACGTACTTTATTTGTTTGAGGATGCACCTCATCGAAGCCAGATCGGCGTACACGCACGCACACACACACCCACAGGGGATTTATCCTACGCACAAAAGTAACAGCAGAGTATAATCGTCTCCCTTGTAATGAGTTCGGGAAGATTAGCTTTTCCAATCCTTCTCACTCAAACAGCTCTTAATGAGACGGGACTGAAAATAAAAGAGAAAAAGGACGAACAGGAGAGAGAAAGACACTGGCAATTAGCCACCTGCTAGTACAGGAACTCACAGACACTCGCTCTCGCAGAGGCACCTGTGCAATCACCGAAGTCGAGAGTCATCCGTCCGTACGCTTTTACAGTAATTACTGCATAATAAGCGGTCAAATCAGTCCTCAAGCAGAACTTAAAATTTCCTGCATGCTGTTTGAATTTTGGTGAGATTGCTAAACTCAACAGAAGTTCTGTTTTTTAAGTTTTTGTCCCTTTTTATAAAAAGTAACCTGACGTCAAAATTACTGTAATTTGGCAGAGAAACAGCCTCACATAGTGATTTGTGTACTAGAGGTTTTATGGTGTGATGTGAACAATGACAAGGCAAACTGTCGCAATGCAGGATTTGTCCTTTAGTTGGAAAACTAACTAACTAACCTGTTGCGTCAACCGCTTTTCTGTTCCTTTGAGAGTAAATTCTCCACCATTTATGTGGATGTCCAATCAGTGTTGATTGTTATAGTAGTGGATTAAAGCAATACATTCCTAAGTGCGTGCTATATTAAGTTCTATGGCTTACCGAGGCCTTGCTGGCAGAGCCTACATGTACCAGAATGCATTGCATGCAAGCTTTTGATGCCTAAGTTTCCCCTGCTGGTCAAACTGCTGGTGGATTTGAGTTTAATTGAGGTATTGTGATTGTTCAGCCTGCTTAGAAAGATGTCAAAATCCTCTCTCGAGTGTAGCCACACCCCCCAGATGTCATCTAGAAACCTATAATAATATAAGGGTTTCTTTGGACATGATGTTAGGGTTAAGGATTCCCATTCAGCCATAAAGATGTCAGCATATGGTGGAGCAAATTTGTTCCCCATAGCTGTGCCTTTAATTTGTAGGAAAAATTCTCCATTAGATTGAATGTCATTTTTGGTCAAATTGATCTCCAGTCGTTGTAGTAACTCTTTGTCTGGTCTTTTTTTGTTTGGATATTTCTGAAACATTTTACGGCTTGTATGCCCTCTTTGATGTCAATATTAGTATAGACTATCTATATCAATGGTAAATAGGATTGAGCTGTCAGGAATGTGAAGTTTTTTTACTATCTTGACAAAATGATACGTGTCCTTGATGTGGTCGAGAGAGGATTGAGAAAGAAGTCCAGTTATTCTGCAGTGTAGTATGTTTCACTGACCAATGCCATGTGCGTAGTGGCTGCAGCACCTGAACTGGATAGAAGACTCATTCTATCACCTCCCTCAACCTGAGTTTAGGGATCCGCCCCCTGTGCTGGGTCTGCTCGGCTTTTACCCCTGGTTTGCCACACACCCCCTCGACCAGCATTCATCTATCTGGGACAGGGCATCTGCATTTCCATGGGCTTTTCCAGACCTGTGCTCAACAGAAAAATTTAAGTTTTGAAATTCCAAGAACCACCCTGTAACTTGTGCATTAGTTTCCTTGGCTGTTGACATCCTTCTTAACGGTGCATGGTAATATCGCAGCTTGGTTAAAGCCCATTTAATTGCCAGACATTCCTTCTCTACAGTTGAATATTTCCATGTTTTAGTAACTGGGTTACAGTCACTGGGTGTTCTCCTCCCCTAACCTGGGAAAGTACAGCGCCAACCCCTGATCGATTAGCTCATCAACTCTGGGCATGGGGTAGACTTCAAATTTTGAGATTTCATTACATTTTCTAAAATCATTGCAGAATCTATCAGTGCCATCAGATTTGGGAGTCAAAACAATTGGGCTGGACCAGGCTATATGTGACTCCTCAATAAGCCCCATTTCCAACATCTTTCTCCCTCTTCTTTGATGGTCTCCCTTTTTGCCTCTGGGATGTGATAGGGCCGGAGCCTCACCTTCTTTCCTGGCTTGGTAATTATGTCATGTTGGATCACATTGGTGTGTCCAGGTGAGTCAGAAATCACATCCTTGAACTGACTGGTGAGTCCCCCCATGTCTTGTTGGTGGGCCGGGCCAAACTGGGGGCCTAGCGGTACCTGTGAAGGGACAGAATCTTATCTGGGATTCCAATGGTTAATGTTGCCATCGAAACACCGTCAGGGGCATGCCATTTCTTTAAAAGAATGATATGATAAATCTGACAGGATTGCCTTGTCCCAGGTTGTCTCACCTTATAGTTAATCTCGCTTACCCTCTCAATCACCTCATAGGGCCCATGCCACTTGGCAAGGAACTTACATTCTGCAGTTGGAACCAGGACCAGGACAAACTCACCGGGTCGGAACTCCTGCACTTGAGCTTTACGGTTGTAGATTCGGGCTTGAGTGTGTTGTGCTTGCTGCATATGCTCCTGCACTAGGAGCCATATTTTACCCATCCTCCCTTGCATCTGGTAAACATACTCTATGATCGAGTGGTGGGGTGATGGCTGTTGCTCCCAGGCTTCTTTAGCCAGATCCAGCATGCCCCTGGGTCTCCGTCCATACAGCAACTCAAACGGCCACGTGCCTAGTGGCTGCAGCACCGAACTGGATAGAAGACTCCCTCTATCACCTCCCCAAACCTGATCTTAGGGATCCGCCTCCTGTGCTGGGTCTGCTCGGCTTTTTCCCCTGGTTTGCCACATGATTTATGCATTCAGATGTGTCAGACGCACCCTCTCCTTTAGCGGAAGGTTTGGGGGAGAAGTTGACTTCAGGTATGAAGATTTCAGTCAGTGGGAATTTGTGTTTAGCTAATTTCAAAGTTCTCTGTTGCTGTTTAATGACTCTTTTGTCTTTTGGACCCGGTTGTTGAGGCCAAAGGACAAGATGATTTTTTCCACTGTGACCGTGGATGTGGCTTTTTCCAGCAGAAGTTCAGCGTGCCTTAGGTGGCACCTGGAAAAGTATTAATCTGCAAGTCTGGGATGGTGTATGGTGGGATTCTGTTTATGTTAGAGTCTCCTATAGTTAACCATTTTCTGCCCACACTCAGGCTCCAATCCTGTGATTTTCGGGAGGTGGTGAGATGTTTGGTGGGTTGGCGTGTCGCAGGTGTCTGTCGTGTGGAGTCTATAGCTGCCAGGGTGGGATCTAATCGGGTCTGAACAGCTGTTTGCAGACTGCTGGTCCTGATGGGAGCCCGTCTGAGTGACCGCACGTAGACCAAGCGTGTGGCACTATGTTGGCTTCAGCATCAATATTCTCCAGACTCCAGTTCCAGTGGTGATAGTTGTGGGCGACTGTGGCTAAGTGGATAGCAGGGCCGTCCTTCAATCAGAGGATTAGCGGTTTGATCCCTGGCTCCGGCTCTGCTAGTCACATGTCGATGTGTCCTTGAGCAAGACACTTAACCCCAACAATTGTGTGGGAGTATAAATGGTAGCCTTACGGCTTTTTATTCGCTGTATCCCGACCAAAGCAAAAGCTACAGCCTCTCCTCTACACCGAGCCAAAGTTATCTTGGCGTCATCCAACACATTAACGCAAGCAGGAGCCAGTAACTGGTCCACCAATGACATCTTCGTCCAGGCACACACCTAGTTACATACATACTGAGACCATGCGCACCTCCCACTTGACAAGGGACGCATGGTTGCAACAAAAATACATAACAGCTGTTTTGAGTGTTTGTTTTTTTTAAATAGTAAACTGAATCATTAAATGCACAAACACACATACATAGCGACCTATCCTCATATAACTGTTCGTATGATATTCTGCGAAAAACGTACTCTTCATTTTTCATGTGTTTTCCTATGTAACGTGTCAGTTTCCGCTCATTACATGAATACTGTTATTTCAAAATAGGTTTAAATTAGGTTTAGGCAACAACACTACTTGGTGAGGTTTAGGAAAATATCGTCATGTGGGTTAAAATAACTTCTGCCGCGCAATTACAGAAGTACACAAGCAACGGCGGCCTCCTGGCTGAAAGATCGCTGTTAGCTGGATTCCACTCACCTCCACTTCCACCCGCTTTGTGTGGGCCTTTGCAGACTTTATACTTCCTTGTTCGTTTGTACGTGCACAACATACAAAAGGATTTCATGGGATACCTACAAATGTTTTGTATATATAGCTACAAATGCCGGATGACACCAGCATGTACATAGACATACGCACTGATGATTCCATTGCTTAACATAGCCCCCACCATCGCCCACCACCCAGGCACACCCCCCTCTCTTCTGGATATAAAAGGGGCTGATGGCCACCAATGTTGCACTATAGCAGAACGGATGATATGCAGCATGACTACCACTGCATCCTATCTCACTAAATTGCCTTATTTCTTAAATTGCACCACAGACACAGATGAGACCACTACGTAGCAGTGAAATGGTGTTCAATACAGTGCGTGGAAATATTTTGTTGTGATCGCTGTCAAAAGCAATCATAGCCCCCCCGACGGATCTGGCATGCTTACATTTTCAAATGGATTTTTAATTGCCTGGTTAACACAAATGTGCTTCTGTAGCAAATTACACAACGGTGCAGGTTTCAAACTCGTTTTTTTGCCTGAGTTGACTTCAATCTCAGTTTCATCGTTACATTTGTATAATTGTAATTATTACATTCAAAAGTGAAATTATATTAAATGGACTGCACACAAATGTCTGCTCATGGTAATAATGACATACTGTGGTAAGTCACATCTGACAAGCTGAAGATGTTAAATATATGAAGGGATTCTGTTGGCTTTCAGTCTCCTCTGTAGCTGCTCTTTAAAACTTTAAAACTCTTTATTGCAAACTACCTGTTCAGCAACAACTGCAGACACATACAGTTAAAGATGAGCTGGTGAATATGGTGGAGCATTTAACAGCCAGATATTTCGAGTTGGTGGAGACCAAAAGCTGAATTGGACTCTATTCTATATATACAACAGGTTGACAGAAAGAACTCCAAATGAATGTTCATGTAGTTCACCAATAATAACTTAATAGGGATGAGTTTTCACAACTTCTTTTCACTACCCCCATGTGACCAAAAAGTCAACTTACTCACTTCTCAATAGGGACAGGTGCCGTTGCTGTTGGTCAGTACTTTATTGCGCTCTAGATATAACATACAAGGTCTGAAATCTATGTATATAGTCAGCGAACACAACTAATTATTGTGAGACACAGTTCACCATGAAAGCCGTACAGAAAAGGGAATCTCATGCTAACGATGCATCTTTGGTTAAACATATGTACATATTTTGTTACTAACATTATTGACCCTGCCCTTCAGGTATTTCAAATAAATACATATTTGTACTGTAACATCAGAAGTAGGGGCAGTGGACAAAATAACAAAGCACCTTATAATTGCATGCAATACAACAGCAGCAAAAAATGCAGCTTCAAAAGTTTTAAATTCAAATGAATACAGTTTGAACAAAAGCCAGAAACGATGTGTTTCCATATCTAACAATATTTGAATACTTTGTGTCTTTGCTTCCCCATCATGGTGGGTAGATTATGCACTCAAGTACAAGTTGAACTTGAAAAGTTGTATTATTTCCATGCAAAGAAATACAAGAACAGAGCGTGATAGTTCTGGAGTTTTGTTCTGTTCTAATTGTGCTATGTTGGAAATTGTCACCAGACCACAGCGCTAAGCCTCTTGCGACCTAAACAATGTTCCCTCTGTCTCTTCAGAGACGACTTCTGTAAATAGATGTAATACAAATGAAACTATAAAAGCCACAGCGTGAGATTAAAAACAAACACAGGACATGAAGGGGGACAGCCTCGCCATAGGAGACTGATCAAGGATTCTGACTCAAGCTAAGACTTCTTCCCATTTAATTAAAGACAGCAAAGAGTGATATATTAAATATTAAACAACATGAGAGCAAATTTCCTATACGAAGTGAACTAAGCTCATGCTGGTCCATCTTTAAAAAGTGTATAAAAGATTGAAAAATGCCAGAAATGTCTGAGTGACAACCAGGAAGATGTCAACTACAACAGAAACACTCAAAAACCCAAATCACACAGACTTGAGTTGAGAGGTTTCCAGACGAGTCGAGCAGGTCTGTTGTCACCGGTCCCAAAAGATCCGCTCTGTGAATACACAACTTCCTGAAAATAAAACCAGCTAACAGTTGTTCTGCGAATGACGAACAGACACAGTCGGAAAATGGATAAATAATTGCGTCTCTCATGAATTAAAGATGCCAGAGAACAAAGGCTGTGCACTGCCATGAGAGTTTCCAGAGCAGCACTAAAAAGAGAAAATGATGAATAAAATAAAATGACGCTATCATTGATAATTACTGCCCTCGGGTTCTTTTGACTCTCACTCAGCCAAAGTCAGAAAGAGCAGGTCTTTTTATTATTTGCTTTTGGAAATCCTTTGAAGGATAATTGAATAAACTCAAGTATTTGGGCTGGACAAAGGAGATTTATTTCACATTTCGTATGCAGGTCTTATTTTGCCATTCAGACCATTTTGAATGTGTGCATATATAAATTTGACCAGATATGTTTCTACATTCATTTATTCACTGATTCACTCGTCTCCTGGAGGACGTTCCTGTGAAAACACATGACAGATCGAGACAATATGACACAATGTGTAAGTGTGTGGCAGCGAAACATAAGGTTAATTAAGTGCCATCATCAAAGGAAGAAAATGTCAATATGACAAAAGAAGTTTCTCATAAATGAGCTTCCATTTTAATCCCTAATAAAACGAACAAGAAAATGTGATGTTATGACTTGTTCATCTGTAGGTTCAGTATTTCTTCTCTGATGGGAATGAAAAGTTTCTGGTGAGTTCTTGTGTGATAAGAATAACAGACTCCATAAATAGGAAGCTGAGTTACTGTTGGCTAATGATTCCGTCTGTAATTTAATCCCAGATCAATGTCGTTTTAACATTTGACATTATTCTAAACTTGGTGAACAGGTGTTACATGAGCACTCATGGAAACGGCCCTATCCGAGTGTCCTTCTATTCCTTCACATGTTTTCATAATCATGTTACGTTTCCAGTAGTGAGCCAGTCAGCGGGTGTAAACTTGAAAGAAAATCGGTATTATCGTCACACTTTTTAACGTCAGCTGTCCGACAACTCAACTGCACCTACATACCTAACAGCACATAAGAATGTCAGAGTTTTTCCTAGTGCTACCTTTTTAAATGACACATAACCAAATTGTGAAACACAGTGGAATCACAAGGCAGGACCATAAACCAAAGCCTTACAAGTCTTTACAAGTGCTCCATGTCCAGGCAGGGGGAAAGAGCTATTGGTCCTCTCGTTTCAACATTGCCAGTATGTGCATGACTCCCAGTATCCCTATGACTTCAGTTCACATTGGAAAATGTCGCAGTGCAAAATTTACGCCAATGCAGGAAGTAGGGTGTGGAATTTCAAGTGTGTGGATGGTCACGTTAGCCAAGTTATAGCGCATCAAAAGCTCATGCAGGAGAGTTTTTGTCCTGTTACCGAACTAAATTTTACACCATATTTGTTTTGTCAAAACTCTTTTACTTTCCTTACCATAACCCTACCTCTTAGTTTATTTCAACATATACCACTGCCTGGTCAGTGGCCAAACGCCTCAAACTATGACGCTCTAGGTTTACCTGCGCAGTAAAAGTACTTGATTAGGATTAGGTAACAAAAGTACTTGTACACAGTAAGGAAAAGGCAGTGGTTTGGTTTAATTTGTTACGTAGCTGGTGTTAGTTAAGTCAACATGTCTTGGTGTGTCGGTATTAGAAGCTGAGTGGCACTCACCACGTGGCGGTATTTGTTGGGTGTGAAAACAAAGTTGTTAATTTTGCCACAATCACAGTAAAAATGCAGATTTTGTAGACAGGATTGGATTTTATAGGACTTTTACATAATATGGGCCGGGTTCAATGGACACATCCTGAGCCCAGACGCAGGTTTCTTAAAGTCACTGACATGAAGTTCATCTAGATTACTGGCAGTGGTACTGGAAGGATGTTACTTGTGCTGTAAACTCATATCAGAGTTTGATTTACTGCAGACAATGGTTTTGGATTAAACCTGGCCTGAAATGTTGTGAATACTTTCGAAATCCCAAACAAGTTTTTGTACACTTTATTTTCTCCTTGCTTGCCACCGTTACAACGTTTTAGACTGCAGAAATCAAACACAGTCAATAACCCTCAAAACACATTTGGCCCTCCTGACCTGCCCTCTTATTAATAGCTGACCCCAGTGGTTGTACCTTCAGAGCATCCCGAAAGCCATTCTAATAAGGAGGCTGACACGTCCTGTTCTCAGGTCAGAAGGCCTGGAGTAAGGGTCAGGTAAGGCCAAAGAGCATATGGCATTAGTACGAAAGCTACCTCTTCTCTTTTTCCCCCAAACTTCCCCTACCCTTTTCGTCTCCACTTCCTCCCCACTGACCCCTGCCTCCCTATTCAATTCTCTCTCTCTCCCTTCCTCTCTGTCTGACAGCCAGTGAGGTGTGCAAAGTAATTTTCGGGAGGCCATTTCCACGTCCCGGGAGTTGCAGAATTTGCATTCATCGCGGAACAATGGTGAGCAACGGCTGAGAAAATCGAACTCTCTCGAAGGGATGATGAGAAAAGACGCAGATAGCCAAGTGTACTGTGGGAGATAGTGAAGCATATTGAGAGAAGGACAAGCAAACATGTTTTTCTACAGTGGGAATAGAAAATGTTTTTTCTTCCTGATTAAATAAAACTTGGTTTTAAAGACAAATTTAATCATCTCACGCCATCCTCCACAGCCGTCAGTACAATCCAACCATGTTCCTTTAAGTTCCTAAAGCCCCAGTTGGTGTGCAGTGATAACTTAAGCTCTACCACAAGGGTGTGCTCCAACCCCTTGTCCTAAAGACAAAGAAACCACATACAACAGCATTATGAATTGCGTTAAGCAGTCTCACAAGTATGCAGATAATTTGGCTTTGGTCTCCTTCTTCAAAGACACCACTAGTCCAGTATCAGTACATCCAAAACCTTGTTTATTGGTAATGACTAATGTCCTAAGCCTATTGGAGTGCTGTCTCGTTCTCAGGGCATCAAATACTCACACTTTCAAATCTGGGAAAGTGATAACGTAGAAAATAAGAGATAACGTGGTATATAGACCACGTTATCGTCTGCCCTCCCACATGGTGTATATAAAAAAAACCTGGGGGGAGGAGGCGGTGGATTGGTCAAACAAACACAGGACTGTCAACCAGCGGACAGGCGTTAGTGTTCAAATGTGTGGTTGAGTTTTTGTTTGAATTCACAACGTTAACCACGACTTTACCCATCACTGAGACCAGAAAGCTGTCCCATGTAGGTAAAGCTTGATTTACGGCTGTGAGTTTAGGGGTTGCAACTTAGCTGTGGTTCTCCTCAAAAATGCTGTTACATTCCAGGACTACAGCAGGTAAGATACCATGCAGGGACTGAAGAACTGTGACTCGTCAGCTTGGACTGGTTGGGCTTCCAATGCCCAATACTCCCTCAGCAACCCCCATCTAGCAAAGTCAGATCAGCTCCAAACCTTCTGCTCGGCATGGTTGGCAAATTACAAATATGCGTAATAAGAATTGAACTATGGATGAAAACCTACTTTATAGGTTTCTACGGTGGGACTCCTGTTTACCCCTTCGGTTATCGAATGGGAAGCAGGTGACCATGTCAGTCAATTCAAACTTGGCGACTTTAGGAAATGTCTGCTGAGAAGGCCGAAGAGCTTGGGGACCTGCAGAGATGACATACAGATGTGTGACAGCAATGTAACCTGGTGCCATGCTACAGTAATGTCAGATGCAAGAACCAGCTGATCCTCCATGTCACTGGATACTAAAAACAAATACCACCGCAGGTCCAACAGACAAAGATTTGACAAATATTTCTGCAGTATGTAGGTTTTATGAAGTGTTTTCACATCATTTATTCTCCATCAATCTCACTTTTATATGTTTCAGGATGTAAAACTCTGCTGTCTCCTGAGGACAAATTTCCATTGCAGGCAGTTTAGTGGACAATAAACTTTTATCCGTGTATATATTCTTTATATATAAAAGAAGAAAAGCAAGGCTTTAAAGGTGAGCTTGACAGAAAACCATGACGACAATGAAAAAACGCTGCTTCTGCTCATTGCAGGCAGACACTTTTTTTTACCAAGCTTAGTTCAGATGTTTGCCGACTATTTACACAGCCTTAGTCACAGCAAGACAGATGTAAAAGAAAGTTTCCAGTATATTTAGAAAAGTAGAAGGAAAAGGAGGAAGAGAGGACACCATACCAGCTCATTTGCTGCCATGTCTTCAGTGTTCTGTGTTGCATCCGAGGCCTAAATGTCCCACATTGGATGATCAGAGGGCTTGGCAAGGAGATAATGTATCATAGTTGAAAGCCGGAAATATGCTTGTGGAGGATCTCTCATAATTTCCTCACATCAGAACAGATGGATAAGCAGATGGAAGGGGATTTAGCAGACAGTATTAACCAGGCAGAAGAATATTCAGAATGGAAATGACTTGGATTTGTCGAGTAGGACCATTACACCAGACATTTGATCGGGTACTTCTGCACAGGCCACATATAAACAGATTAAAAAACAAGTTCTCTTGTCCTGAAGGATCGTAAATGTGGTACTTTTGAATTGCATTTACACTTCTGCCAAAAACAACATCTGAAAACGACACTTTTGTACCATAATAAACACACAAATCTACACATTGTCGTTCCAGAATGTCATACTTTATACATTTTGCCACATTTTATGTTAGTGTGTTAGAATATGGAGCCAAATCCAGGACAATAGTTTTGATAAATTGAAATTTTGGTTTTGAACTTTGAAAAATACAACATGTATTCAAACTAAAAATAAGTGTCGGAAAAGCATATATATATACAGTACATATATATATATATATATATATATATATATATATATATATATATATATATATGCTTCCCCTTGGCTACAATATCGGCAGACATAACATCAGATACCATAATTATGCCAATGATACTCTTTCTGATCTCACTTTCCACTGATAACTTCTGACTCAGAGAAATACAATGGATGCAATTGTTAATAGTATGTTGGATGTTTTTGCAAAAATCTGTTTATGGGTTTCCAAAACCGAATGATCCATAGATTACAACTCATTCAGAACTCAGCTGCATCAGTTCTAACCAGAACAAAAACATCAGACCGAAATAACTCCACTACTCTGAAACCTTCACTGGATTCCCTGTTGCTTTCAGAATACAACTCAGAAGCCTCTCTCTGGTTTACAAAGCACTTACTGGTTTGGCTCCACAGTACATCTCAGACATGCTGTCACTTTACAACCCCAGCAGATCTCTCCGGTCAAAGAGTTGAAATCTCCTCCATGTGCCCGGCAGCACTTTCTAAGTCCGGTGACATTCAATGTTTATGCACCTAAAGAAAGGAACCGTCTGCCTGCTGTTCTTGAAAAAGGTAGTAATCATTCAGTTAGTTGGAGAACCTGGGAGAAAAGAAGAGAATAGCCCTTCATGGAAATAGGTTGTAGATATTTCTTTCATCTATTAGTTGTTCAATTATTTCATATTTATTTTATTATATATTTTGTTGATAAATAATAGTATATTGTAATCTGATGTGGGATGGGCCAAATGTTACTCTAGGCCTCAGGATGTAAAACAGTAAAATAAACTTTATATAATATGTAAACTTTAGATGTTGGCAATGTGTAGTGTGAGAAATGCACACTGTAGTTCCCTCTCCAGGTGGCACTATTGAGTGTGCAGACACACACACACTGACAGGTTAATTTATCACAGGTGAAGACAGGAAATAGACCCTCGCAGATCAATCATAGACTCATCAAAAATAGTCAGGATTAAAGATTGGCCTTGTCACAAAGTGATGGAACATGTCAGTGTTCATGTGTGTGAGAGAGAGAGTCTGATAATATGTGAGAGCATTTACATGTTCAACCATTCATTTGTGTGTTTCACACAACTTTAATAGGGTGAGGACCAATTTACTTTGTGTGTATGAGCATGTATTACTTGTGTTGTGGGGACATAGGTCTGTTCACACAGTCACATTGTGGGGACACGGCTTCTTTTTGGGGTCACCATAACGTCGCCATAACATCGTCAACACATTTTATGGTGAGGATGTTGTTTTAAGGTCAAGACAAGGTTTAGGTTTAGGTAAATGATGGAAACATGACTGTATGTTGAGTTCATGTGAAACGGGAAATGTATACATCTTTATGATCCTGCTGATGACAATCTATAGAAATAGTTCCCTTGAATAAGTTCTCTTATGGTACTAAATGCCATACACACACACACACACAAACCCAGGCCATTCAGAAATATGAAAACCTTTTCTTTGTTGATTCCATCTCTTTATATGCTAATGTGGAAGGCTCCATGTGTGGAGCTAATTGTTGCTAAACCCGTTGCCATTATGGATGGAATGAAATTACAGATCTGTTGGAGATTTTAATTTTTGATGATTTTTAAGCTTAATCTTAACCTTAGTGTTCATATGGCAAAGAAAAGAGGTTATAGAGGGATCTAATAATAGTTGCTCCTCTTCATGGAATCCGCCATGTTGGTTTCTACAGAAGCCGAGAACGGACAAACCAAACACTGGCTCTAGAGAGAGCCTCTCAAGTTTTTACGTTACTTGTAGGCCACCATCGGTTCTCTACATTCTTGGAAAGGGAGGAGTGAGCTGACAGGTATTCAGCCGGTTGCAAACTGCAACTTCACCACAAGATGCCGCCAAATCCCACTAACTGTCCCCTTCAGAAGTTGTTGATTTGCAGAAGACATTACCTTGAAGAGGACTGCATACATGTCTTTATTCTGCATATATGTTGAATTGTATGTATGTAGCCTATATTTATGCATGTTCAGCCGATCTGCTGTGCCGACAATAATACACTGTAGGTTATGCTAACAGTTAATTGGAATTAATTAAAGGTGCCCCATGGAGTTGTTTACATTCAGTCTTTCTCACCCAAATGCATTGTGTGTTCATTTGAGGTGTAATAAGCTGAATGCATTTCCTTCCGTGTAATATGAATGTGATTGCAGTTCTTTTTTCTTTTTAATAGGTTTGCAAAACATTCTTAAATCTTGTTTTCACTTTGTCAATGTAGGTTATTGAATTTAGCTTGATGAGGGAAATATAATTCAAACGAATTTAGCACAAGGCTGCAATCTATCAGAATATCTGAATACTGTATATAAACTCACTTCCCATTGGATTTTCCTTGTTGAAAACTTCAAGTTATGTATTTCTGCTTTCAGAGTTTTGAATCTTCCAGAGTGATTAGCGGTCTTGTGGCTGCAATGTGCTTGCATCACCAGTTAAAGGATTTGGGGCATTGAACAGACCCTTTCTAGGAGGCACAGAGAATACTGACAAGGGAAATACTGCAATACAGGCATGTCCAATGTCAAACACTTGGAATTAAAGTTGACTATCGGCAAGGTGTTTAACTAAAGCAATAGTTCATCTTAGAATGAAAAATCTGTTAGTATCTGGAGTTTACACAAAAGTTGAAACTCCGGTCAAGTGTGCACGACCGAAAAAACATAACACAGTGAGAAGGATACTGCAGTTCCTTCCTATTGAAGCACATGGGAACTTTTTTTGTTTACATTTCCAAAACAGACAAAAACTCCTCCAGCATGTATCCAAACAAGTCACTATCTTTCTCGCTGCCCTGTTTGTTGCCTTGCTCTGTTTGATTGTAAAAGTGATAGAGTACAGTACGTACACCAGAATAACACTTTCCTAAAAAAACAACAATACACAGCATTATCTGGGAAATGTAATTAAGACTTCAACGGGACACATTTTGCACATTGTTTTTATAGAGAAATGTAGTATAAACAACATTCCTTCTCTTATTTTCCTCTCCTTTTACCGTCAGACCAACGGGAAAATAAAGTTGAACTTAAGGCACAATTATGATGACTTTTTTTTTTTTTTCACGAGAGGCAGTAGTACAGACGAGTGCGCTTCTTAACAACGATAAAAGCGCACTTAGTAGAATGCAGATCTCCGGCGGGTGTGTCTCCCTCTGCCCTCCCAAACAAAGAAGAGTTGAATCTCAATCAGTTGTCCCTCCCAGCTCCCTTACATTCCAGATGGTGGCCCATTTGTCCGTGTTTTCTACAATTTTTTTCTCCTACAAGCTGTTGTCGTTTTTTTGTGTTATGGCTTGTTTACATGGCTAACAGGTATTTAAAAAGTTCGACCAATCACCGCACACTTACCTCAGTCACGGTTCCTCTTGTGCTGAGAGAGAAACCACGCATATGCAAATCTTTATTAATCTAATAAATTGTGCAAAACTACAGAGTTTTCATTCATCTGGCACATGAGTTTTCCTGTGGCCATGCAGAATTCAATGGAGGTTTTGTTGTCTGCTGATACAATGAAACAACTGAAATTAAAATGCATGCACATTCATTCAATTCTTACTACGCATGCCTTTGGGGCCAGTTATAGATCTGGGGCTTTTTCGATTCATCACCTAAAGAAACTCAAAACAGAACAACGTTGCCACACACTCACAACCCTGCTACATGCATACACAGACAAATATGCATAATCACACACACATACACACATTTTTCAAAGAGGGAAAGCGTTTCCCTAAACCCTGAGCTCCAATCTGATTAGGGAGAAGATCAAAAAGAGACGGTCAGGTTTCTCTGCACAAGGCCCGGCTCTAATTCTTCTGAGGGGGCTCAGAGCATCAGAAACAATCGTATTTATTCTATCCACTCAGGTTCCGTTTCTCTCTTTGACCATGTCTGTGGTGTTGCCTTTCCCCCCTCACCAGCATCTCCCTCACATTTCTGTTTGTCACCATTTCTCATAATAGTTTCTCTCCCTCCCTCTATTTAATACCTATCTCCCCATTCCTCTCTCTGCCTCTTCAATTTCCTCTCTCCCCCACCCCTCCCCCTCCATGTGTCTTTCTCCAACTCAGCCTCTCAGATCTTCTTAAGCTTCAAAAATAGTAAACACTTATTTTGTTGCCTTATCCAATTAAACAGATTAAAGTTCCATTCTGCTCTGTGGCGGGCTAACAGCTTTCCCTTTATGTATTTTGCAAATCTCAGACAGCTATCGTGCCTCAATAAGAGATAGACATCCCTCCATAAACTAGCCCTGTTTATTAAAACATATCAGGTATTTATTAACCATTTGTTATCACTGTGCTGAAGATGATTTTTGGCATACATTATTTACAACCTTAAATCTTCATAAAGGTTCACTATACAACATTCAGAATATTAATATCTACATTTCATATAGGCAATCAATATACTCTGAATTTGGAATTAAGCACATTTTAGTGACTACTATGCCAATACACAAAACTCTTTGCAATGGTTTTCTGCATTGAATCTCAAACATTTTTTTAAAAATTGTAGCCTCCCTCAACACTTAAAATCGGCGGCCCGATCCCGGTAGATCCTGCCATTAGTGTATGAATGGATGTGAATGGGCGAATGACATGTAGTGTTATTCAAGTACAAGTCCATTTACCATATACCATTACCAAAAAACATTGATTCTAGAAACCGGATCCAACCAGAATAAAACCTCCATAAATACAGGGTAAATGCACCAATTCTTTGAACTACCTTGCTCCTGTAACTAGACTTCCTGCTTTTAATATAATGCTGAAGAGTAAGAACATCTTGCTTTTACTTTGAGGATAACAAGAGAGAAAGAAAGGGGTCAGCCCTGAGTTCAGTCAGTTATTTTTCTCAATAATGCATCAAAGCTCAAAATGATGCTGTAAAATGTTACAGTGGCTGATGTAACCTTGGGTTGCAAGTTCCTTATATGAGCTGACACCAGCTGAAAAATAGTATGAAAGGAATCTTCAGTTCCAAGGCCAATTTATTCGAGTCGTTTGATGTGACAGAAGAAGTCTTGATGTCACCCGAAAACAAATTGTGGTTGCTTAGCTGACAATGAGCTGGAAGATGAACTGTTGAATACAACCAATGTGCTTTTGTAGGGACAAAGGAGAATACTTTATATCTACGGCTAAATATTTTCAATTATCTTGATTTACAACCTCAACGTCCTTATCAGGCACTATTTACATCAAAATGATGCAATCTAAAGCAGTTGAAAGAGTTGGAGGAAGTCAGGTCAAGGTTTTGATTTTTCAGTTTCAGTCATTTATTCAATGTGTTAGAGAACCAAGCTTCAACGTTTGACATTTTTCCCATTGAGCCCATGTAAATATGTTGTTAATCAACATATTTACATGGGCTCAATGGGAAAAATGTATAATTTGTGTCTCCAAGTATTAAGTTGTACCTGAGGTGGCCCGTGTGCCTTCTCTGCAGCATAAGTAGCCTGTGTGAAATAAACAAATGCACAGAGATGGTGGGACGCCATCGGGGGGAAATTGAGGAGCTGTGTATTTACACTCACATTTGACTCTTTCTTTTTAATCTCTTTGTCTTCACATCTCCTGCTTCATCTCTTCCTGCCTTTTCTCTCTCTCTCTCTCTCTCTCTCTCTCTCTCTCTCTCTCTCTCTCTCTTGTGCAGAACGACGGTGTGAAGCAGGACTCTATTAACCTTTCCTGAAATGTCAGGAAACATCTCACTCACTCACACTGGCAACCACATGCAGACACACAAACACTGGCAAACAAAATGCACACGCCGTCCGATCTTGTGTCATTAAATCATCGTCATGTTCCAACTCGCGCCTACGAACTCGCACTCACAGTGCCTGAGGAGGTGCCGAGGAAGGCTGGAGTGCGCAGGAGTGACAGCGTAGCTTGGTTAACGAGTTGGGAGGCTGTTTGATGGAATCTGCTAGAAGCCTGACTGGAAGGAGGGATGACACAGGGAGGAGGAAGAGAGAGAGAGAGAGAAGAAAATGCTGAGAGTGAGGAAATAGAGGCACAAGAGCGATGTAATGGATATGAGAAAGAGAAGAGGAGGAGGTAGGGAGGATGACACAGGAAGTGTGTTTTTATCCACCTGTTTTAAAGCATGTTTTCACTTCCTGACGAGTGAACGGAAGTGTAAGAGGAAAGAGAAGGAAGGTGAAGTGGCGGAGGAAGGAAGAAAAGAGTTTGAAGGGAAGAAAAAGAGTTTGAAGAAAAGGGGGAAGATGAAGGAAAAGTTGAAAAAAACAGGATTTTAAAAGGAGGAAAGGAAAAAAAGGAGGAGGTGAAATAGAAGAAGAGAGGAAGGAGCAAAGGATGACAAAAAATGAAGAGAGAGCATAGAGGTGAAAACCATGTAAAAGTGGGGAAGGAGAAAAGCAGATATATGACAAAGTGAGACAAACAAGAAAATAATGATAAAAAAGGAAAAGGAGAAGGGTGGGAGGGAAGGAAAGGAGAGTGTGAGAATGGAGTGAACACGTGGAAGGAAAAGAGGGTGAGGCAAGAACAAGAAAAGGGAAGAATGGGGGTGAACAGAAGTACAAACAGGGTGGAGAGACAACTGAAACTGGGGAGAAAGTTGAGGCCAGTTTCGTCACAGCACCCCTGAGAATCGAGATAAAAGCCAGTTAGAGGCCGGCTGCAGATTAAATCTGTCACTGTCACCTTGGTGTCGACTGTCCCCAGTTTGACTATGACAGGGGAGGGACTGCATCCTGCTTACCAGAGGGTTTCATCATATCCAACATGGAGTTTGGTTATGATCATCAAAGGTTTCCTTTTATTTTTTGTTCTCTTCACAACCACAGTTGACACCAAATATCGCACAGACAGCATCTTCTCCTGGGATTGAATCCAACATCACCAGCACCATCACTCCTACTTCCGTCCTTCATCTACTCTATATGTTCTAGTTCTAGTTCTCTGTCTTCAACAGTGATGTTCCAGCCTGTTCTCATGAGACACATTGGGCTTTCAAGTAACTCCATTGTCAACCCAGCCGTGTCATTGTTCGACACTCAGAGGAAATGCTGCAGTGATATGATAATACACTATAAAAACAGAGTGGATGGGTCACACCAACACTTTCAACCAGGAGTAAAGTGACTTATTTGGAAGTAACATGTTTTCTGTACTGATGTTAAGTTATTTATGTTTAACATATTGTATGTACCTATTTTAAGACAAACCATATGATTTTCCTAAACCCAATGAAATAGTTTTGTTGCTTAAGCAAGTTTTTTTGTTTGTATTCACAACATTGACCACACATAGTGAAGCATCATAATTTGATGTGGGTTACCCAGTGAGTTAGAAAGTGTAAACCACTAGTATGTGATGAGTTAGGACCACTAGTATGTGATGAGTTGGGACCA